>NC_088423.1:67048405-67223405 GCF_034236695.1 Oncorhynchus nerka | reverse complement strand
CCTATGTCATTGTGTGGGATAATGTCAGGTTCCATCATGCTCAAAAAGTTGCAAGCATGGTTTCAGGCCCAACCACAATTTACCACCCTGTACCTACCCCCATACTCTCCTTTCCTTAACCCGATTGAGAATTTTTTCTTCACATGGAGGTGGAAGGTATATGAAAGGCTACTTCACGAACATGCCGCCCTCCTCCATGGCCTGGATGACGCATGCAATGACATCACGGCGGGCCTGGATTCGCCATGCCCGAAGATTCTTCCCAGGATGTTTGGCTAATGAAAACATCCATTGTGATGTGGATGAGAACCTGTGGCCAAATCCACAAGACAGAGTTGAAGGAAATATAGAAGTACAGTAATAAAACCTTTGTTTTGCTCTTTACAGTAAGCCTGGTGAGGAACACTGTAGTGATGTTTTACAGTAAGCCTGGTGAGGATCACTGCAGTGATGTTTTACAGTAAGCCAGGTGAGGAACACTGCAGTGATGTTTTACAGTAAGCCTGGTGAGGAACACTGCAGTGATGTTTTACTGTAAGCCTGGTGAGGAACACTGCAGTGATGTTTTACTGTAAGCCAGGTGAGGAACACTGCAGTGATGTTTTACAGTAAGCCTGGTGAGGAACACTGCAGTGATGTTTTACTGTAAGCCTGGTGAGGAACACTGCAGTGATGTTTTACAGTAAGCCTGGTGATGAACACTGCAGTGATGTTTTAAAGTAAGCCTGGTGAGGAACACTGCAGTGATGTTTTACTGTAAGCCTTGTGAGGAACACTGCAGTGATGTTTATAGTAAGCCTGGTGAGGAACACTGCAGTGATGTTTTACTGTAAGCCTTGTGAGGATCACTGCAGTGATGTTTTACAGTAAGTCTGGTGAGGAACACTGCAGTGATGTTTTATAGTAAGCCTGGTGAAGAACACTGCAGTGATGTTTTACAGTAAGCCTGGTGAGGAACACTGCAGTGATGTTTATAGTAAGCCTGGTGAGGAACACTGCAGTGATGTTTTATAGTAAGCCTGGTGAGGAACACTGCAGTTGATGTTTTACTGTAAGCCTTGTGAGGAACACTGCAGTGATGTTTTACAGTACGCCTGGTGATGAACACTGCAGTGATGTTTTAAAGTAAGCCTGGTGAGGAACACTGCAGTGATGTTTTACAGTAAGTCAGGTGAGGAACACTGCAGTGATGTTTTACAGTAAGCCAGGTGAGGAACACTGCAGTGATGTTTTACAGTAAGTCTGGTGAGGAACACTGCAGTGATGTTTTATAGTAAGCCTGGTGAGGAACACTGCAGTGATGTTTTACAGTAAGCCAGGTGAGGAACACTGCAGTGATGTTTTATAGTAAGCCTGGTGAAGAACACTGCAGTGATGTTTTACAGTAAGCCTGGTGAGGAACACTGCAGTGATGTTTATAGTAAGCCTGGTGAGGAACACTGCAGTGATGTTTTAAAGTAAGCCTGGTGAGGAACACTGCAGTGATCTTTTACAGTAAGCCTGGTGAGGAACACTGCAGTGATGTTTTACAGTAAGCCAGGTGAGGAACACTGCAGTGATGTTTTATAGTAAGCCTGGTGAGGAACACTGCAGTGATGTTTTACAGTAAGCCTGGTGAGGAACACTGCAGTGATGTTTATAGTAAGCCTGGTGAGGAACACTGCAGTGATGTTTTAAAGTAAGCCTGGTGAGGAACACTGCAGTGATGTTTTACAGTAAGCCTGGTGAGGAACACTGCAGTGATGTTTTACAGTAAGCCTGGTGAGGAACACTGCAGTGATGTTTATAGTAAGCCTGGTGAGGAACACTGCAGTGATGTTTTATAGTAAGCCTGGTGAGGAACACTGCAGTGATGTTTTACAGTAAGCCTGGTGAGGAACACTGCAGTGATGTTTATAGTAAGCCTGGTGAGGAACACTGCAGTGATGTTTTAAAGTAAGCCTGGTGAGGAACACTGCAGTGATGTTTATAGTAAGCCTGGTGAGGAACACTGCAGTGATGTTTTAAAGTAAGCCTGGTGAGGAACACTTGCAGTGATGTTTATAGTAAGCCTGGTGAGGAACACTGCAGTGATGTTTTAAAGTAAGCCTGGTGAGGAACACTGCAGTTGATGTTTTACTGTAGTTTTTTTCTTTTTTTGTAGCTAATTATTTTTGCTTTGATTCAAGGAAACCTATGTTGTGATTTTATTGTATTCCATCAATAAATGTCATATTTTGTCCAATGATTCCACTGTGTCTGTAGTATTCTCTCTACTAGTCCTTTTACAGTGATGTATTTACGTGTGGTAGCATAATGAAACATGTATCACATATTTTGTACTACAATATTTAATGATTGTACGAACAACGACACAGTGAAACTATCGGTATCTTGTGTGTGGGTGATCTAAATGAATGTTCCGATGGTATTTCATGATAAATGATTTGAACCAATGATTCTGCAAATGCAAGGTTTCTTTAAAGATATGAATGCACAATGCAATGTTTTGAACATTGGACAGCCTGTGTGTGATGACCGTTTTGAGTTTTGTGTCGAGAGTTTTGAAAAATGACCACAAGGTTCTGAAATTAGTGCCAAAGTGATTGTAAAAAACTGTACTTACCGTACCCCTTTGTGAACACACCCCTACAAAACTGCCTACACACCCCCCTACAAAACTGCCTACACACACCTCTACAAAACTGCCTACACACCCCCCTACAAAACTGCCTACACACCCCCCTACAAAACTGCCTACACACCCCCCTAAAAAACTGCCTACACACCCCCCTAAAAAACTGCCTACACACCCCCTACAAAACTGCCTACAAAACTGCCTACACACCCCCCTACAAAACTGCCTATACACCCCCCTAAAAAACTGCCTACACACCCCCCTACAAAACTGCCTACACAGTCACGAAAGTGAAAGAAGTGAAAGTCACGAAAGTGATTGGTCCAGCCAAAGAGACTGCCTGTCCAAGTCCACTTTCCAGAAGACCTAGCTGTTACATCCACTCATCCATCTTTATGTCAGCCGTTTCATCATCTAAGGGAGGCAAAGTGCCAATAATACAAGAGTACTACCTGTCTGTAGTGGAGGAACGCATGTTTCTTACAAGGTTGTGAAGCACCTTTGAATAACACATCGCCAACAGAAGTCTGGGGAGGAAAATAATGTGTGTGAATGCTGTCTGCTCGCTGTTATGTTCACTCAATAAAATGTTGGGTTAAAAACAACCCAATTTGAGCTATTTGGTAACCCAGCGCTGGGTAAATATTGGACAGAACACACACTGGGTTATTTTGACCCAGTCAGTTGGGCTGTATGAATAACCCAACATGTTGGGTTGATGGAATTCCTTTAACCATCAGTTGGGTTGTTATGTACTTTCATGCTGGGTTGACCTAGCAGCTGGGTCTTTTTGAATGTAATCCTTAGGCGTGCCTTATTAGGGACTTAGCTTTCAGGTAGTTATTTTTGCCCACCCGTGAGAGTAAATGTAATTCCTATTCATCATGTTAAGTTTGTGCATTACAAATTTAAAAAAATATTGCATTTTTCTACACATCACATATTCTAATATAATTCTAACATTATTATTTACATATTGTAACAAAGTGTTAATTATCCCAACATTGGGATTTACACATGTTTTCAAGGAACTCAAACACTTGAGTAAGCCTCATTGAAGCTTCAAAACTGTCAGTGTTCAAACTTAACATATGTTAACAATACAACAGAACAGGTGAACAGGAATGACACTGAAGGATCTGAACTATCTAGAGATAGAGAGAGAGAGACGTGGGTGGTTTGGTTCATCTACTGTATGTGAAGGTCTCAGGTGGAGAGTGTGTGTGTATGTGTGTATGTGTGTTAGTGTGTGTGTGTGTGTGTGTGTGTGTGTGTGTGTGTGTGTGTGTGTGTGTGTGTGTGTGTGTGCGTGCGTGCTTGCGTGCGCGCGCGCGTGTGTGTGTGTGCGTGTGTGTGTGTGCATGGAGGGAGGTTGGATGATGGATGGAGTGATCTCATGTGGTCTCTCACCACAGATTCTCAAATACCTTATCCATCGCTGTGTTTTACAGCAGGGGATTCTTACACACGGATCAATTTCTCTGTACAGTACAGATCAGCATGCTCTACTGAGTCCTCTTACATAGACCAAATATCTCATCTACATCGAAATAACTAAAACAGCTAATGCATTCAAACACACAGCTAGAAATTGCTGTTATATACTCACAAGCAGCTGTTTCAGGGAGACCCTCGGATGCATGGTATTGTCTGTATTAGGAGCTCTTTAAACACACACAGGTGTCAGCTACTTATAGATGCCTGCCAATGAATTCACACCGAGTCCCTGAAAAACCTGGCAATAGCGTGACACCGGGAGAGATACCCACACATTACACATCTCATGTTGCAGCTGCGTCTGCTGAATTGGGTCTCCCAGAGTCACGTCCGTACACATCAACCGCCTACCGTTTTATCAGAGGACGCCGAATAATGTTTTCAGTGAAACACAGACTGCATAAATGAGCGTTTGGATTAGCGGGACGGGATATGACACGAGAGTGAAATGGAAAAGGAATGTTGTCGTTCTTACAGATAGTGTGTCTGTGTGTGTTGCTATATGACAAACTGCTTTAGAATCAGCATTGTGCATAGGGACCAAGCTACATCCAGAGGGACTATTGGGTAGGTGCACGCGTGTGCACTCAACTGTGCCTGTGCCTGTGCCTGTGCCTGTGCCCGTGCCCGTGCCCGTGCCCGTGCCTGTGCCTGTGCACATTGCCTCCAGAGGAGCTGGGCTCTGTGTTCAGCGTGGATGACGGATGGGCAGCAGCTGTGTGGAGGAGAGAAGAGGAGAGTGGTGCTCAGGTGGTGGGTAGTGCAGGCTGATCATCACACCGTTGGGTCTGCCTAATGAGGGGACCTCTGTGAGCACACATGCAGGACAGGCTGCCCTGACCTCCCATGCCCAAAGCAATCCTTACCCCAGGCTTTCAGCAGCACCTAGGCCCCTCTAGCACAGACAGAGCAACCAGGGCAGTCTAAGTGAGAGATTGGCTAGCCACGGTAAGATCCATTTTATGGACATAGATGACCCCACTGAACTCAGAAAATAGCCCCAAATACTGCACCACTACCTCTGTCACTTTATATAATATACTCACAAACAGGGCTATTACTCTTCATATAAAGATTGTACTGTATCATTTTCCATGGACACCAATTAACCAATCTAGATAAAACATCTTCCACTTTATGAAAGCATTCCCCAAGAGTACAATGTTGCCAACTTTGTTTTAACATGAATCATGACATTATTGTGTTATTTGGCGGGGAAAGTGGCTGACTGAAGCGTACTGCAGGCCTTGAGATGCTACTTACAACACAAGAAGGGCTCCGTTTAAAAGCTCTCTGACACAAACCTCACAAGGCTTGAAGATCTGTGCAGAAATGGGTGTGCAGAACGGGTGTGCAGAAATGGGTGTGCAGAACGGGTGTGCAGAAATGGGTGTGCAGAACGGGTGTGCAGAACGGGTGTGCAGAAATGGGTGTGCAGAACGGGTGTGCAGAAATGGGTGTGCAGAACGGGTGTGCAGAAATGGGTGTGCAGAACGGGTGTGCAGAAATGGGTGTGCAGAACGGGTGTGCAGAAATGGGTGTGCAGAACGGGTGTGCAGAAATGGGTGTGCAGAACGGGTGTGCAGAAATGGGTGTGCAGAAATGGGTGTGCAGAAATGGGTGTGCAGAACGGGTGTGCAGAAATGGGTGAAGACAAGAACAAAATGGGTGAAGACAAGAACAAAAAACAATTGGTCTTTGAAGAACAGAAGAATTCCACTGACAGGAGAAGACAAAACATCATTTGCTTAAGCAAATCCAATGCTTTTTAATGAGAGTGTAAAAAAATATTTGGAAATAGCCCCACAAAAACACTTTCTCCGATCCTCAAGCGGAAAACATTTTAAATAAACATTTCACCAAGTCAGACTAATTGCACATGCCCGCCGGCTGTATCTCAGTGTTTCAAAACAACCCTCTCTCCTGCTCCTATGAAGTTTATCTAAACTAACAAGCATCCCAACAACAGAACATGTTTGCATATGCTATCCCAACTCAAAGACTGTGCCAAGAAAGAAAGGGAAAGGCAATGATATTTGGTCAGCCTCCCATATGTAACATTCAGGCATTCAAATTAACATTAGACCAAATATCTTTTGCAATTTCAATCTATCGGAAATAATGAGAGATAGGTAGAGAGAGAAAGAGAGAGAGATAGAGAGAGGGAGGGAGGGAGGGAGGGAGGGAGGGGGGAGGGAGGGAGGGAGGGAGGGAGGGAGGGAGGGAGGGAGGGAGGGAGGGAGGGGTAGGCACTGACAGCTGTGTGATTCTCATCCCTTGGCTCTTGGCAAATAGAAGGTCATAGATTGAGGTGGCCAGGGAGCCACTCCACACGCCCTCCATACACAAACAGCTCCATGCCTATATAACAATATCCCACTCTACATCTGTGCTGTCACCAGTCAACAGGATGGGAGGGGTGAACAAGGAGTGAGAGTGAGAGAGGGAAAAAGAGAGAGACAGCAGTGCAGAAACAAAGAGAGGTGGAGGGAAATAGAAAATAAAAGATGCTTGGTTAGATTATGGTATGGGAGAAACAGAGAAGATGATTGGTTAGATTATGGTATGGAGAAAGAGAGAAGATGATTGGTTAGATTATGGTATGGGAAAAACAGAGAAGATGATTGGTTAGATTATGGTATGGGAGAAACAGAGAAGATGATTGGTTAGATTATGGTATGGAGAAACAGAGAAGATGATTGGTTAGATGATGGTATGGGAGAAACAGAGAAGATGATTGGTTAGATGATGGTATGGGAGAAACAAAGAAGATGATTGGTTAGATTATGGTATGGGAGAAACAGAGAAGATGATTGGTTAGATTATGGTATGGAGAAACAAAGAAGATGATTGGTTAGATTAAGGTATGGGAGAAACAGAGAAGATGATTGGTTAGATTATGGTATGGGAGAAACAGAGAAGATGATTGGTTAGATTATGGTATGGAGAAACAGAGAAGATGATTGGTTAGATGATGGTATGGGAGAAACAGAGAAGATGATTGGTTAGATTATGCTATGGGAGAAACAGAGAAGATGATTGGTTAGATTATGCTATGGGAGAAACAGAGAAGATGATTGGTTAGATTATGGTATGGGAGAAACAGAGAAGATGATTGGTTAGATTATGGTATGGAGAAACAGAGAAGATGATTGGTTAGATGATGGTATGGGAGAAACAGAGAAGATGATTGGTTAGATGATGGTATGGGAGAAACAAAGAAGATGATTGGTTAGATGATGGTATGGGAGAAACAGAGAAGATGATTGGTTAGATGATGGTATGGGAGAAACAGAGACAGAACGAATGCAACATATAAGGGTGCAGGTTTTTTGAGAAGAGTGTCCTTCCATCGTGTTGACAGGGAACAAAATTCTAGTACTGACGGAAAAACTGCTGCTGTACCTTTTTCTGATCATTACAGCTCCATCCATTTGTTTAACAAGGTAGTCACGCTCTTATTGATCAAATCAAATGGAAATCAATAGCCTCAACGACTACCATTGTGCTCTCTGATTCTGCCCATGGCTGTGTTGTGCGTGAGATTGAAACATCAGAAGACACCATCCACAAAGTCAACCTCTTCCTCACCTCATATCCCTCCTTTTATCTCCCACTTTAAAGATGAAGACTTTGCCGGGATATAGGTGTGCTGTTCAGAGCATTTTGTCTTTAAATGGATGACCCTTGACTTCTGTCATCAATAGCCTGAGTTGCACCCACCCCTCTGAAACAGTCATTGAACCTTGACACATTACTCCAATACAGGTGAACATGATGACGCCAGCTGGTCAGAAACTCAATGGCCAACGACCAATAAATGTCCAGTCAGACCCCGGGGTCCCAATTTAATCAGAGACAGAATGTTGAGATAATAGAAGCAGAATGAATTGATACTGTAAAATGTAGATTTTGTTGCAGAGGTAGACTATTTGCTGGCTGAACGAAGTACCTGAATACTGAGCACAGTTCTACCTTTTAGTGATTATTAGGGCCCCCTTAAACGTTCCACCTCGAGTCATAGAAATGTAGGGAGAGTGCTCTCAGCATGCAATACAGTGTACAGCATCTGAAAGCAAGTAGTGTTGACTAAAAAATGAAGCAAAAAAGGACACATCTTCTTCACCTTGATGCACTCTGTCCCACTGATGGGTACTCAGATAAATGAGAAATCTTTCATGATCCAGTGCAATTATTCCATACTGCAGTGACGTGTATTCATGGATGCCAAGGGAATCCAGGCTTCTCCCAAAAATGTACAAACAGAAAAACATACAAAATGATATATCTTTCGTCTCTCTGGGTTTCGTAAATTTCCTTCAATTCGCACGAGGCTGAATGTAAATGTATCTCCCTGAAGAAAACATCAGAGCGAATGAAACAGCGCCCCTCTGTCTCAGTATGTGTAGCGTATCTATCTGATGCTGTCTGGTCAGAAAGAGTATGACATTGTTGCCGCCCTAGCATTGAATGCAAGGGAAGCCAGCAAGCATTTGACCTCCCTTGACACATTTTTTTTTTAATAATAGCCCATCAGCGTTGAGATAAACTGAGTCAACTTAGCTGTGAATGGTCCTGAATGGTCCTGGCGCACCAACAAAAAAAGTGTCACCGGAAGCCAGTTTGTATTAGGCTTCAGACCAATCACATCAATAGCCAAACGTCATTATTGACAGAAAATATCTCGTTGTGTTGTTGTCTTCTGGTGGCTAGCTAGCTAGCTAAAATCGTCCCTTTCCTAAATTAGCCATCGATGGAGATAAGATTTGGACTTGTGGTTTTACTTCATTCTCCAAACTGGCCAATGATTATAACAGCGGTCCAACCGTAAATTCATAGATTATGCCCCTGGCCTGAGAGGATGGAAGTTCAACATGTAGCTAGATGTAGTATGCTAATGTTAACTAGCTGGCCTGGCGTATCGTTTCCCATGAAAGGAAGTTAGGCTAGCGTGCAAGTATTTTAGCCAGGTAGCCTAGGACGACAAAAACAAAAAGCGTGTACTGTATGACAACATGTTTTGGTGTTTCTCTACAAGTAGGGTGAGTCAACATGTAAGAGGAGGATGGCATTGGTGTTTCTCTACAAGTAGGGTGAGTCAACATGTAAGAGGAGGATGGCATTGGTGTTTCTCTACAAGTAGGGTGAGGTAACATGTAAGAGGAGGATGGCATTGGTGTTTCTCTACAAGTAGGGTGAGTCAACATGTAAGAGGAGGATGGCATTGGTGTTTCTCTACAAGTAGGGTGAGTCAACATGTAAGAGTAGGATGGCATTGGTGTTTCTCTACAAGTAGGGTGAGTCAACATGTAAGAGTAGGATGGCATTGGTGTTTCTCTACAAGTAGGGTGAGGTAACATGTAAGAGGAGGATGGCATTGGTGTTTCTCTACAAGTAGGGTGAGTCAACATGTAAGAGGAGGATGGCATTGGTGTTTCTCTACAAGTAGGGTGAGTCAACATGTAAGAGGAGGATGGCATTGGTGTTTCTCTACAAGTAGGGTGAGGTAACATGTAAGAGTAGGATGGCATTGGTGTTTCTCTACAAGTAGGGTGAGTCAACATGTAAGAGGAGGATGGCGTTGGTGTTTCTCTACAAGTAGGGTGAGGTAACATGTAAGAGGAGGATGGCATTGGTGTTTCTCTACAAGTAGGGTGAGGTAACATGTAAGAGGATGATGGCATTGGTGTTTCTCTACAAGTAGGGTGAGTCAACATGTAAGAGGAGGATGGCATTGGTGTTTCTCTACAAGTAGGGTGAGGTAACATGTAAGAGGAGGATGGCATTGGTGTTTCTCTACAAGTAGGGTGAGTCAACATGTAAGAGGAGGATGGCATTGGTGTTTCTCTACAAGTAGGGTGAGTCAACATGTAAGAGGAGGATGGCATTGGTGTTTCTCTACAAGTAGGGTGAGGTAACATGTAAGAGGAGGATGGCATTGGTGTTTCTCTACAAGTAGGGTGAGTCAACATGTAAGAGGAGGATGGCATTGGTGTTTCTCTACAAGTAGGGTGAGTCAACATGTAAGAGGAGGATGGCATTGGTGTTTCTCTACAAGTAGGGTAAGTCAACATGTAAGAGGAGGATGGCATTGGTGTTTCTCTACAAGTAGGGTGAGTCAACATGTAAGAGGAGGATGGCATTGGTGTTTCTCTACAAGTAGGGTGAGTCAACATGTAAGAGGAGGATGGCATTGGTGTTTCTCTACAAGTAGGGTGAGTCAGCATGTAAGAGGAGGATGGCATTGGTGTTTCTCTACAAGTAGGGTGAGGTAACATGTAAGAGTAGGATGGCATTGGTGTTTCTCTACAAGTAGGGTGAGTCAACATGTAAGAGTAGGATGGCATTGGTGTTTCTCTACAAGTAGGGTGAGGTAACATGTAAGAGGAGGATGGCATTGGTGTTTCTCTACAAGTAGGGTGAGGTAACATGTAAGAGGAGGATGGCATTGGTGTTTCTCTACAAGTAGTGTGAGTCAACATGTAAGAGTAGGATGGCATTGGTGTTTCTCTACAAGTAGGGTGAGTCAACATGTAAGAGTAGGATGGCATTGGTGTTTCTCTACAAGTAGGGTGAGTCAACATGTAAGAGGAGGATGGCATTGGTGTTTCTCTACAAGTAGGGTGAGTCAACATGTAAGAGGAGGATGGCATTGGTGTTTCTCTACAAGTAGGGTGAGTCAACATGTCTTTTCTACTTGCACTGGTGCTGGAATAGTGGAGGCAGCTCCTGTTTTCTTTGCGACTTGCGGTAACTCTGGTTCTAAGTCAATAGTTGTTTAGTAGTCTGACAATGTACGAAACATTACCTTGCTTGACCATGCTGTAAGTCGTGTAACTGTTTGTTACGTGCAATATGCTTTGTGTAGTTCACCGGACAGAGGTTGCTCTCGGGTTTTGTAATGAAACAAAGGTGTGGTTGAATTTGTCCTGCCACTGTGTCTTCTTATTGTCTCGGCCTTAGGCCTATATTTCACGGTGCCAAGGCATATGAACTAACAGGTTATAGAGCAAACAACGCAATTATCACAACACAGGTTATAATATAGGTTTTTGTTTCTGGGTTGGCTAACCCAGTGATTTTACCCAAGCACCACTACTGACTATAGTAAGTGTGAATATGTCCCTGCAGTGTGCATGTGTAAGCTTTAGTGTGAGATGGGAAGGGGTGTGTCTTTTGGTTCAATCACACCCTGCTTTAAAGCTCCAGGGCTTGGCACTGGCCGGTTACAATGGGCCAGGTCTGTCTCCACACAGTAGCAGAAGCACAAGGCCGCTGTCATTGTACACCGGTGCACTCTGCTGCATTCTGCCACCATCATTATGCTGATGACAGTCCCATTCTTACCCTTCTCTCCCTTTCACTGTCTCTTTCTCTCCCTTTCTCTCTCTTTCTCCCACTTTCTCTGCTAACAGCGCTCCTCACACCTGAGTCAAGGCTATTGAGCTCCCTCATCGCAGTTTCGACACTGCCATCTCGGTCTCCCACACAAACTCTGTGGAGGTGGACAATAAAGCCATTCAGCCATGGACTCCCATTACTCATACACTCATTCAATATGCCCATTCAATATGGCCCCTTGAGAAAGGCGGCAAAAACTCAATAAACCATTAAATAGGCACCTTACGACTCCACACTTAAACCAGAAATGTAAACCTACTTCTCAAAAACACCAATAATATGATTACGAAGCTGATTTTAAAGAAGTAATGAAGCCCACACAAAATGTTTTACCTCGTCAAAAATGTACCAACACATACCTAAATAACAATAGCATCCGTCGTTTTTATCAGCTTTTATCGTGGCTAGTGGTGTTAAAATCAAATTAGCAAAACAAATCAGCCATATGATGCAAAGGTCTGCTCATAGTTCTTTTTATTGGCAGTTTTCTTCTCCCGAAGTTGAAGCTTTCTCGCCACAAGGGTCCCTGTGGACCACACCAGATGTTCCAGGCAGCACACTTCCCCACTCGCCTCCTAATGTAATATTCATGGGCAACCAGGCACTGACTTATTTATTTATTTTGTCATTCTGCACAACAACAGGCCACGTACAAAGCATTTTCTCTCCCTCCTCTCACTTCCTCCTCTCTCTCTCACCCTCTTTGCATCCCCATCTATTTTTTTCCCTGACATTATCCTAGCTTTTTTTTTCTAATTTCTTATTCCGTATCTGTAGCCTAGCCATCTCTCTCTCTCTCTCTCTCCTCTCTGTTTTCCTCAGTGTTTTATTAGAAAGATGGGTGGGGAGTGAATGGGAGTGTTGACTAACTGATTTCTGTCTGTGAAACTTAATGGTGGCTCTTAAATACATTGAGGCATAATTTACTACCTTCTCTAATGCATTGGAACACTTCACATTCTTTGTTTGGTCTTGATAATTGGGCTGGATGTTGTAATGCATTTCTACACACATCCTGTTTGGGTGCCAGCATTTCTATGACAGATTGGCTTGTTGTTTTGTTTAGTGTTGAAGCCTATTTCTTCTCAGACACAGTCTGGAATGGGGCGGTATAGTATGTGTCAGTTGATAGGTCAGACCCTTTCCTACTCACCCACTCAAACCCCTCAGGGTTCCACGTGTCTTCCTCTCGCTCTGTCCATAAATGGATCAAATACGGCCAAGGAAGCACAGACCCTCATGTTAGTGCCTGGCAAGAGCGAGGAGGTAGTATGTAAATGACATTTCTCAAACATAACATCCTTGATGACGCTCTACCACGACAGATCTATAGGTAAACAAGAGCACCTTGTAAGTCCTCAGGGGGGTCGAGGGCTGACAGTGAGATTATGTCACGTTGTCTCTGAGCAGAGACCCGACCCAGCCTGGCTGTCTACTCCACAGAGAGAAGAGGGCCGGTCCCCCTACGGACACACAGAGCCCTGCAGGGAGCTGAAACAAACAGCGTTGGCACTGAGGGAAACACACAGGGAAACACGGAGGCACAGAGCCACGCTGCTCTCCTGCTCCACTTGACAACGGTCCAAGCCGACAGCTGATGGCAGCGGCGCTGAGCTCACATCGTGGAAGCAGATGTGGGGGCAGCTTTCCAAGTGCAGCAGCACCGCCATCCGCCACCACTCGCTTCCTCCCTCCACTTTGTAAACTATCTCCATACCATCGCCATTCACTCTGTACAGGGTTGGAGTCCATTTGGAATATCTGAAGTGACTGAAATTCAAACAATTAACTGAAATTTCATTTGAATTGGCCACACCCCACGGGAAGCAGAATTTGAAATTCATTTGAGTTGAAGGAAGTAGAATTTAATTCAAACCAATTCAACTGAGACATGAAACATTAGAGTCTCATTCATTTGAAAATGACTTTATTTAAATTATGTGCCAATTATTAATGCAAAGAATACACACATTTCAAAATGAGTTTGATTATCACTCAAATATGTCAAACAGTATTTTTCTTCGTTGTGAAACGTTAGATCAGATGTTCCCACACTTTTATTGCACACGACCCTAAATTGAATATGCAGGGGACCCAACTTGTAAAAATGAAATCCCCTTGTTAATGCTGTGCTCATATTCACAACATTTTAGGTCCCGCCGGCTGTCCAGACACATAATAATGACATGAAAGCGCATTCGAATATTGTAAGAGGTCCTTAGTTGACACTAAAAGGTTGTATTCTATACCCATTTGAAAAGAAACAAGTTCTTCATTTGTTTCATATGATTTTACAGATTTTCACAAGTTTGGGAACCACTGCGTTAGATTGTTCCCTTCCATACTGCAGTGTTTGATCGAATGCTTTCTGGGACATGTCTTTTTTCAGATATTTAGAAACATTAAGGGAATCATGAAATATTAACAATATTGACAACCTACAACCTGATCTTAGAATATTTCCAGACCACTATAATTATTACTATAATTATTACAAATTATTTTAGGAGAATGAATTTAAAAATGTAATGATTCAACCTCATGCTATTGGTTATTGGTAACCAAACATTTCTATGGTGATGTTGAGAATAAATAATCCATTTGAATTTTGTTGAATTTAATTTGACTTCCTTTCATTCAAATGCAATTCAAATTCAAATGACATTGGAATTAAAGAGCAATTTGCAACACAATTCAGAATTGACCCCAACACTAACACTATACTTACATGACTCTCTCGTATTCTCCTTTCAACCAACCCTGTTCCTGTCTCACCACCTTCCTCCTCTCACCTTGCCACTCTCCACTCCGTACACTACTTCCTCCATCACTTCCTACCTCACTTCCTACCTCACTCGTTCCCTTCTACCCTCCAGTATCTGTGTCAGTGTTCCTTCCAAAATATGGCTTATATTTGGCTCAGAGACGGTCTCCTCCCTGTCTCTCTCTCCCCTCCACCTGCTGCAGTACAGTGCCTCCTCTCCTCAGCCAGCCAGACAGTCTTCCAGTCTTCTCCCACCTGAGAAGCACCTGATTACACTGTAGTCCACATCCCACTCTAATCCTCTCTAATCACATTCACTTTAAATTACCAGCTAATTAGAAACTAATAAGTAATTACTCCTCATACGGATTGGGAATTGTGGGGTCCTGGTTGTCTCATTTTTTATCTTGGCACCAACCTCCTATCTGGATAGTTTATAGTTATGGCGGTATGCTCATTCTGTATGAGTGTATTGAATGTGCATACCCGAGTAGAGTATGTACATGAAAAAAAGAATGCACACAATTTACAGTGTGTGTGTGTGTGTGTGTGTGCGTGTGCGTGTGTGTGTGTGTGTGTGTGTGTGTGTGTGTGTGTGTGTGTGTGTGTGTGTGTGTGTGTGTGTGTGTGTGTGTGTGTGTGTGTGTGTGTGTGTGTGTGTATGCATGCATGTCGTGTCTGAGTGAGTGCTGCATTCCCATCACACTCTGTTTGTCCTTAGCTGTAACCCTGGAGACAGTAATCTCCATACAGGCAGGGGGGGAGGGAGGACTCTCAGTGGGACGAGTATATCAGGTGTCTAGGTCAACTGGGCCAGTTAATATGGCTGTTATCTGAGCTGGAGGGTGGAGGAGGGAGGAGAAATCAGCTGGTGGTACAAAGGGAGCTCTGCCCAGAGAGAGTGAGTCCTGTTGGGCCTGCAGCGGAAAGGCCAGGTGGTGCTGCCAGGTGGAGGGGAGGAGGTGGTGGTGGGGGCAGACTGATATCTGTCTCACTCCTACCTCCCCCTTGCCCAACACAACAACACAGCTATGCAAGGCCTGCCATCTTCAATATTCCAGTCAGCCAACTGCAAGAATACCAAAACAACCTGTCTGGGAGGCTGCAGATGCTCCTCTCCTCCTCTCCTCTCGCTGCTGCGTTCATCCCTCTTCTATTCTCTCACATATGCTCCTGTGTCTTTACTCCTCTCCTCCTCTCCTCTCGCTGCTGTGTTCATCCCTCTTCTATTCTCTCACATATGCTCCTGTGTCTTTACTCCTCTCCATCTGATCCCAAAACAAAACAGATTTTTTTCCCAATGTGAATTTGATGGCTTATAAAATATTTAGTTTTCATATTTAGTTTTCATGGTGCTCTGGTCATTGTGTGCTCGGGCAGATTTACCTGAGCCTACTCCATTGTACAGCGTCAGTTTTGCTAATTCAAGTATAATGTCTAAGCAGGTTCTACACTGTAGTTGAAAGAATTTTGGCAAATAGCTTCCGCATTGGATCCTTGAAAGGGCCAGTAAACAGAGGAGAGAGATACCATAGGATATACAGTAGCTACAGGCACTACTGTACCTTGCACAGACAAAAGAAATGGGGACTGCACCATTTAAAAAGGAAAGAAATTCAAATCGCCTAACTCAATTTGAAATATTTTTCAGGCTGCGGATAGAGCTCATGTCTTTTCATTTTCCGTTTGTTTCTTCTTCCCTTTCTCACATTTAGACAAACATCAAGCAATAAGATATGCGTGTAGTGTTGAGAAGAAGGCATGCTCCGCAGAACAAATGGTGTTAATTTGCCGCACGTCTCTGAAGCTGCACATTAGAGAGAAGCCTTCAGGGAGAGAGAAAGGGAGGGAGGGAGGGAGGAAGGGAGAGAGATGGAGGAGGGGGATGGGGAGGAGAGAGAGGAGGCAGCAGCTGTGCTGGAATTAATGTCTGCATGCCAAATTAGAAACACCATGCATCTCCGTCAGAACCACCGGGGGAAAAGATACGAGAAGGGGGGGAAGGAGGGAGAAGCTCAGACAGAGAGACAGACGGACAGAGATACAGACAGACAGAGATACAGACAGACAGAGATACAGAGATACAGACAGACAGACAGACAGACAGACAGACAGACAGACAGACAGACAGACAGACAGACAGACAGACAGACAGACAGACAGATAGATAGATAGATAGATAGATAGATAGATAGATAGATAGATAGATAGATAGATAGATACTCTAGTAGATACAGGGACGTTGATAGATAGAGCTAAATATTCAGTCAACCTTGTGAACAATAAATACTTGCTACTAGGAAACCATTTCCTTATCAGTGGCGTGTATTCATGGGTGCAAAGAGAAGGCTTGTTGTTGAATGTATCTCACCAGAGAAAACATCAGAGGGAATGAAACAGTGCCTCTCCGTTGAATTCAATAGCAAGGGAAGCCAGCAAGCATTTGGCATACCTTGATATTTTTTTGTTGTAAAGAATAGCCAATCAGCGTTGAACTAAACTGAACGAGGTCAACTGCAAATGGTCCTGGTGCACCAAAAAAAGGTCAAGGGAAGCCAGTTTGGATTTGGCTTCACACCAATCACATCACATCAAAAGCAAAATGTCATTGACAAAAGCAAAATGTCATTGACAGAAAAAACGTGAATTGTTGCATCTCATTGTATCATTGTCCTCCTATTGCTAGCTAATTAGCTAAAATCATCCCTTTCCTAAATTAGCCTTGGATGGAGATAGGGATTTAGACTGCCGGCCAATGATTGTAAAGGCGATTCTGATCCAACCATAAATTCATACATTGTGCCCCTGGCCTGAGAGGATGGAAGTTCAACATGTAGCTAGATGTAGTAGGCTAACATTAACTAGCTAGCTGGCTTCTTGTTGTCCATGAAAGCAAGTTAGGCTAGTTAGTCTAGTCTAGGACAACAAAAACTAAAAGCTGGTAGGCAACATGAAAGAGAGGATGGTATTGGCGTTCCTCCACAAGTAGGGGGAGTCAACATGTTTTTTCTACTTGCGCACGTGCGCGCGCGCACACACACACACACACACACACACACACACACACACACACACACACACACACACACACACACACACACACACACACACACACACACACACACACACACACACACACACACAAATAAATCAGTACCATAGACAGCCACATGATCCTTAGCTTACATTGATTGAACTAAATTGTCCTTGGTTGGTATCTTTAAGTTGCCACTGTATTAGACTAAGGCACAGGTGATTTTATGATGTTGAAGTGTTGAAGTGTAAATGGTGCTGGAATGAAGTTAGTGGAGGAAGCTCCTGTTTTCTTTGCAACTTGCGTTTAACTCTCCGTGGTTATAAATCAATAGTTGTTTAGTAGTTCGAAAATGTCGGAAACATTAACTTGCTTGACCTTGCTGTAGGTCATGTAACTGTTTGTTACAGGCGATATGCTTTGTCCACTGTGTGACTGTCGTCTTCTCGTTGTCTCGGTCTTATATATCAACGTTATAGAGAAAACAACGCAATTATCACAACACATGTAATATGGCTTTTTGCCTGGCTTGGCTTCCCCATTGATTCTACCCACACACCGTTACTTTAATCTTGCCCGCCCTCTCTCTCGTTCTCTCTCTCTCCCTCCCTCTCCCTCCCTCCCTCCCTCCCTCCCTCCCTCCTCTCTCTCTCTCTCTCTCTCTCTCTCTCTCTCTCTCTCTCTCTCTCTCTCTCTCTCTCTCTCCCTACCTCTCCCTCCCTCCCTCCCTCCCTCTCTCTCTCCCTCCCTCCCTCCCTCCCTCCCTCCCCTCCCTCTCCCTCTCCCTCTCTCTCTCTCTCTCTCTCTCTCTCTCTCTCTCTCTCTCTCTCTCTCTCTCTCTCTCCCTCCTCCCTCCCTCCCTCCCTCCCTCCCTCCCCCTCCCTCCCTCCCTCCCTCCCTCCCTCCCTCCCTCCCTCTCCCTCCCCTGTCTCTGTGTCTCTGTCTCTGTCTCTGTCTCTCTGTCTCTGTCTGTCTCTCTCTCTCTCTCTCTCTCTCTCTCTCTCTCTCTCTCTCTCTCTCTCTCTCTCTCGAGCGTGGACCGCTCCTTTATGAGTGATGAAAGTTCTGATGCGCTCAATCAACAAGCCTCATCCCTCTTTCTCACCACTCCGTTCCACGGCTCATCCTGCTATTACTTTAGGGAGGAAGAGAGGGGCCATGTCTCATGTCTGTAGGGTGGCTTTAAGTTTAGGTATGTGCGGCGCAGAGGAGGCTGGTGGGAGGAGCTATAGGAGGAAGGGCTCATTGTAATGGCTGGAATGGTATTAATGGAACAGAGTTTAACGCATGGTTTTGATGTGTTTGATACAATTGATTCCAATCCAGCCATTACAATGAGCCCATCCTCCTTTTGCTCCTCCTACAAGCCTTCTCTGCGTGGCACATTCCTTAACTTAAAGCCACCCCACAGACATGAGACATGGGCAAAGTTCCTATAGCTCCTCCCACCAGCCTCCTCTGGTGCGACGTCACACGGCTGTAGTAGCCCGTGGGGAGGCATGATGTGACACAGTGATGGAACACCCTCATTGCAGAGGTGCAGGGGCCACCAGCCTCAGCCCCGCCCCCTGGGGACGGTCACGCATAACATTAGCAGGCAGGGGATCAATAATGACTTTACAGGCCCACTGTGATGATACCTGCAGGGCAGGAGGGCAGGGGCCTGGGGGCATGGAGCTGGGAGTACAGCACTCATGAATACACAATGAGACAGTGTGTGTGTGTGTGTGTGTGTGTGTGTGTGTGTGTGTGTGTGTGTGTGTGTGTGTGTGTGTGTGTGTGTGTGTGTGTGTGTGTGTGTGTGTGTGCGCATGCGTGCGTGTGTGTTTGTAGGCCTATGTGTATCTATCTGCATATATTTGTGTGTATATATGATTCAGTATGTGTGTGTATGTGTGCGTGCGTGCATGTGTGCTTGTATTTGAGGGAGTATGTGTGTATGTGAGCGTGTGTGAATGTGAATGTGCATGCCTGTGTTTTTGCATGCATGTGTGTGTGTGAGTCAGTGTGTGTGTGTGTGTGTGTGTTCTTCCACTCATGTGTGAGTGAGCTTGTATATGTATGTGTAAGTGAGCTTGTATATGTATGTGTGAGTGTGTGCTGGGAGGACAGAGCAGAGCGGGTGAGGAGGATGTCAGATGAAGGACACAGAGCAGATGGTGGAGCGGGTTCATCTGAATGCCTTGCAGTGTTTCTGCTTCTCCAGGCCGTTGTTTTTCCACTGCAGCAGGGCCAGCCAGACAGCAAGGCAGGATCCCTCACAGCTCGGCTCCCTGACACAAACCTCCACAGGACCACGAACCACAGTAAGATCCAGTCAGCTTACATACCGTAGTGCCAGAAGCCTCTAGTCATATGTAGATTCATACAGCTATGTTCCACACAGACATAAACACTAGGAAGAATCGCGGTGGCTGCTATCATTTAATCTGTAGCTGCTATCTATTTAGGCCATGCAAGTAAACAGCTGAACACATGCTATCATCATATATAACACTGGTATAATGAGCAAATGTGTAGCTCTGCAGACGATCTCAACCCAATTACACACAATCCTTGCACACAAATACTCACATTGTTTCCTGCAGTTCACAGTAAACACACCCCTACAGACACACAGAGTAGTCATACATAACTGGTGTCTGATGGTGGATGACTGTAGACACATGCTGTAGCAGGTCACAGCGTTAGAATACCCATTGACTCCATAGAGAGGAAAAACAAAAATGTTCTGTTCATTAGCCGTTTAATCTTCCATCTTTTTTCCCCTGCAAAGCTAAATTAGGCGTGCCATTCTTTGTGTCCTCTGCAGAGACAAAGCACTGCCCCCCCTCCTCTCCTCCCTCCTTCCTGTCATTGTGAGGTGTGCATCTCCTGTCTGACCAACGGACCCCCTCCCTCGCTGCGCCCCCTTCCCTACACCCCCCCCGGGAGGTGACATCTGCCGGGACGCGCTCCGCTGGTTCCAGATGCACTGCCGCCAACACCGGAGCGCTCATTTCAATTCCATCATCCTCTCCCAATCATCTCCACTCTCCCCTGTGCAACATTAACGAGCCTCTTTCATTTGAATACATAATTAGCCGCCCGAGCACTCTGCTTCACTAATTTTGAGACAAAAGGATCGAGGAGACGAGAGAGTGAGGGAGAGAGTGGGGGTGTAGGGTGGGGAGAGAGTGAGGGAGGGAGAGAGAGGGGGTGTAGGGTGGGGAGAGAGTGAGTGAGGGAGGGAGATAGAGGGGGTGTAGGGTGGGGAGAGAGTGAGGGAGGGAGATAGAGGGGGTGTAGGGTGGGGAGAGAGTGAGGGAGGGAGATAGAGGGGGTGTATGGAGGGGATGAGGCAAAGAAAAAAGAAAAAATTTGCATTCTAATTCGGAGGAGAGGGGACAGAGGGAGGAGAGGGGACAGAGGGAGGAGAGGGGACAGAGGGAGGAGAGGGGACAGAGGGAGGAGAGGGAGGAGAGGGGACAGAGGGAGGAGAGGGGACAGAGGGAGGATTTTCCATGTGCAGTTTGGTGCATCTCCTCCTCTCCTTTGTCTCCCCTCTTTCTTCTTCTGTTCTATTCTCTTTCTGTCTTTCTTTCTGTTTTCAGGCACATACTGTAGCTAACTGTGTCAAGGAGGAGATGTGAGTAGGGTTGTCCAGGCCTTTTCTGGTCAACACACCCGGGCCTCTCATCTCAGATTGTGTGTTTAGTGGATCTGTACTGCAGCCCTTGGGGGCATTTGTGCACCCCAGCCAAAATAAAACACTTCAGGACAATAAATCACTACTCTCAATGAGCTGCAGCCAGCTGAGACACTGCACTTACCACACACACACACACACACACACACACACACACACACACACACACACACACACACACACACACACACACACACACACACACACACACACACACACACACACACACACACACACGTACACACGTACACACACACACACACACACACACACACACACACACACACAAACACACACACACACACACAGTACAGCACACACAGACAAAGGCAGCAGTTCATAGTACTTTAATATCTATAAATCGGCTCTTCAATATTACTTTGCCATTTCATATTTGAATGTGTTTATTATACTTTAAAAAATGAATAATTATATGGTTGCACATCATTTTACAGATGACAAGGATTGAAAGGTTATTTTTATTTGTAGCACCTGAAAGCATCTTGTCATCTCTAGTGTTTACTTATTTCATATGAATATGAGGAATGACTGCAGTCGGTAGCTGTCACATACACAACTCTAACGTTTTATGGAAACACTTTCTACCAGTTCTGACTCATTTTGATTAGAAGGTTTATATGGAGCCCTCACACAGTATATGGATCAGCATGTTCAAGAGAAACATAGAATCAAGTACTGTCCATGTGTCTTCAGCACCGCATTCCTGTATCCTAAAGATGTGGTATATCTAATGAAGTACTTCTGTGTTAAAGAGTGAGAACCTCTGCTGTGTAAGTATTTCCACCAACTGTGTGTGTGTGTGTGTGTGTGTGTGTGTGTGTGTGTGTGTGTGTGTGTGTGTGTGTGTGTGTGTGTGTGTGTGTGTGTGTGTGTGTGTGTGTGTGTGTGTGTATGCATGCATGTCGTGTCTGAGTGAGTGCTGCATTCCCATCACACTCTGTGTGTGTAGGTGTGTGTGTGGGTGTGTCTGTGTGCTCGTCTCACTTCCTCTCTGGTCTCCTGCCAACCCTACACCGCTGTCAGTCAGCCGGGAGCCAATTGGGCGCTTTGATCCTATTAGGGCGCGTGCCAAATCAACACTTTCCTTCATTAAGGTGCCGCACACTATAGCTAAACACGTGCCCGCCCGCCCAGCTCAGAGCTGTGCCAGTCAAGCCCTACAGGTGCCCACCTCACTTGCCACTATCCCCAAGTGGCACCTCTGCCCTCTGTGTGATATGGGGCGGATCCAGCATCAACATTACCAAGTCCTATAGGCCCTCTCTCTCAGTGATAACAGTATAATTACAACAACATGCACAGTGTAATCCACAACCCCCATGAAACATGATTACATGTCCTAACCCCCACTCCCATCACATCACGTCTCAGGCCTCATTCCACTGCACAGTATGTACAGTAATGAGCATGACTGTCGCATTCTGTACATTGGCAACGTAGACACCAATCACAGTCAGACATGCTGATGAGTTGAATACTGTGGGTAGGTAGAGCCACCTTGATGTGTGGGGAATGTTCAACATGAATATAGTACTACCAGAAAGTCCAGCAGTGTTTCTCATTGTTTCTCAATGATTGAGTTGAGCAGGGTTTCAGGGAGGATCGGCCGTTACCATTCCAGCTCATTTATCATGTATTGATTGGGTGGTATCTACGGAGCATAGTATTCTGACAGTTTTGACTCTGCCCTGTGTATGAATGCAAAAGCCCTGTCTACATTGGCAGGTCACAGGGGTCGGCAGGGGTCGGCAGGGGTCACCGGGTCAGGGCCGTGGCTCAGGCGGAAGGTCCTCCTGGGATAAGTCAGCACAGAGAGGAGATCAAAGCTCAGCTCCATCTTATTTACTGCACCTACATGACCTCTCCACATGACCCCTGACCCCTAGTCTGTGGATGGCTATGGATCTACAGGAAGCCAGTTTCACTACACTGCACTGTCTGGCTTATTGAGCTGTGGACATCACTGCCAAACGAGGGATTCTCAATGGCTTAGTTCACTTCACATTCACCCATCCATGCACACTGATTGTTAGCTGTCATTCAAATGTTGTTTTTGTTTGCTTGTTGTCGTCGTGGTCTCAACTTAGTGTTGCATATTCGAACAGTAGAATACACAAGGTGAAATGTCTAAATGTGGTTGTGCATCAGCAGTTTTTATCTTGTTATGTCAGTCACTGTTAGTCACTCAATTAGCCCAGATCAGATTTTTGGGGGAGGGATTGGTAAATTAGTCTAGCAGCAGATGTAGATACGCAGATTCACGAGAAACTTCAGCTCCTCATGATGACTTCAGATCCCTATGAAAGTTGCCCATCCCTGCTATGGTTGGTAAGACTGGGTCATTATGAATCCGTATAACAGTAAACTACTAAGTGGCATTTAAGAGTTCGGTCATATGGTGAGATACTCCCGTTTAAAACAAAATGTGCTTTTCTGCAAATAATAAAAGACCTGAACAAATTCAGTCATGGAAATCAGCAGGGAATGTCAAAGGCATCCGTTTTTCAGACAGTAGACATAGTCCACTTATCAACAAACAGGCTATTCCACGTATTCCATGTTGCTTTGGCTTCTTTGTTCTTATTTAATGATGCCAGGCTTTGAGGAGGCAGACACAACACAATAAAGTCACAGAGGTGGAAGTTAATTCAGCATGCCAAATCACCAGAGAGGCCTAGCAGTGACATATCAGTTCCATCTCTCAGATGATCTCCGGCATCAAGCAGAGCTAAGCAACTGGATGATGTTATTGTAGATTTGATGAACAGCGCCTTTTCCATATTGTGGTTGTGTAGACCGTCAGGCAGACCTTTTTATTTACACAACATTGGCTCGGTTTCTCCCTCAGTCAGGGAAGGGTTAAGTCCTCTTCCGGTGTGATGTCTCCGCATCGATGTACATTATGTACTCCTCATTTGCATACTGCAGCGCGAGCTCAATTAAAATGAACTTTTAATTTCTTACAAGTAAATTAGTTTTGCATGTGATGCGTGCAAATGTCGGGATAATGGGTGCATTTTAATGAGCTCCGAAGCTGAGCGCATCCGATAAACTCCCGGGGAAGAGGAGGGAAGGGGGAGTGGCACGGCACAGCACAGAGCGACCAGGGACACAGCACCCTGCCAGCCAGCCTCTCGCTCTCACCCCTTCACTCCCTCCAGCTCTCTCCCCCTCTGTCCTCTGTCTACGCCTCTCTCTCTCGACATCTCTCTACCTCCCTCTTTCTCTCCCTCTATCCCTCCATCCTCCTCCACTCCAGGGGCCAGAGGTGGTCTTTGTGTAGTGTGTCTGTGTGTGCTGGTGATGTCAGGGACTGGGAACAGGTGTGCTGACAGAAAGAGGCCCGTTGTTGTAAGGCAGCGGCTGCGTAAACAAACTCACCGGTGGCTGGTCGCCTGCGCCACCATCGTCACCCCCCTGACAAACGCAGGTTAGAGATGCTCAGCACTACATAGGGCGGATCACAGGAGTCACACACACACACGCTGTACAGACACACACACACATACAGCTGGCTAACGTCTCTATTCTGAGTGCGTAGGGGCAGAGCAGTGTGTGAGGTGGTGGAGGACGTGGCATGCTGGACCCCCATGACAAACAGACAGTCAGACACAGACACACACACCATTAGAGCAGAAACCCACGTTCACTCTGCTGCAGGTGTTCCCAGCATGAGTTGCCATGGGCCAGGGAGCCAGGGAAGGATTATCTGAGGGAGAGATGGGGCCACTGCCGCACTCTAGTCCTTACTACCACCCACACACAAACAACACACAATACAGTCAAACTCACATATTACCTACTATATGGCTGTTTGTGGGGTTTTTCTGCATGTTTCGCTATCTTAGTACTGTGTGTGTGATTGTATTTACGTGGTGCCATATGCTAGTTCCTGTTGTGTTGTGTGTGTGTGTAGGAGGGCCGCTGCCATGGTGAAGGGCTGGTCATGGGGACTGACATCTCTTTCGCTCTCTCTTTCCTCCTCTTCTCTCCACCTCTCCCTAACCCCTCTCCCAACACAGCTGCACAGCCCCAGATTAACGTGGCTGTACCTGAGAGGCAGAGAGAGGCACGGCAAGCTGCATGCTAAAACCCAATCAGCTAATGTTGATAAAGGAGGCGGGGTGCGGACATCTGTTCACACAACACAAAACTCATTTGAATCACAAGATTAAATGACTCACATCTGGTGAATTGGGAAATATCTTTTTGGCCTCCTCATTTTAATTTGGGTGGTGGAGGTGGGCAGGCAGACTCCAGATGTCCAGACCTTACGAGTGGTGGGGTCTTGTAGCGAGAGAGGGAGGTATGTGGGCGAGGCTGATGTTAACCTGAGCCACTGTCTGTGATTCTCAGCCATTAGTTTAACAGACGGAAGCAGGATCAACTGGATTTAGCCCAAGCCTTGGCGTAAATGAAACAGTCCCTGGTTGTAACCCTCCGAGCCACCTGCTTCCTCTCCCATGAACAGGGAATGGCAGCAGCTGCTGGAAGGAAACAGGCAGCCGCTCTGATAAAGGTGCCCACTGACATGCCATGACCGTGTTATGGCTCCACTAACAACACAAACACACTCTTGACACTTAACCTACGACCTGAAAACCACTAGGAGACACTCAACAGCGACGTTGATTGAACCAGGAAAGGGGGACAACTGAATGCATTCAACTTAAATGTGTCCACACTTCCACATTTAACCCAACCCCTTTTAATCAGAGAGGTGCAGAGTAGCTGTTCGGGTTAACTGCCTTGCTCAAGGGCAGAACGGCAAATATTTCCACCTTAACGGCTCGTGGATTCAAACCAGCAACCTTTTGGTTACTGGCTCAACACTCTTAACCACTAGGCTACCTGCCACCAGGTAGTGATGAGGAGAATGAATACAAGTCTGACTTATTCATTAGAACTTTAGAGAACTAGAGATAAAGGACCAAGATTCCAGTAGTTTTAGACATGATGACCTATTTCATGTTCCATCATTGAGCACCTCAAACATTTAAAAATGCTTTGTCCTTTTGTTGTGACAGTAGAATAGAAATTGGCTGAGGGAGAGAGACTGGGCAGAAGGGGTCAAGGCCCTGAAGGCAAGAAGCTGAGAATTCTATTGTGCTGCCATTTTTTCTGCTTCCAAAACACATGCACGCACGCACACACACACACACACACACACACACACACACACACACACACACACACACACACACGCCAAGCCCTCTGCTCTCTTTTGCTTGAGTGAGTTTGGAGCAGGGTTGCTGGGGGGGCTGTGAGAGGCATGACAGCCGTGTTCAGGGCGGCAGAGGGCTATGGCCACGCTGGAGTAATCAACCACTATACCGCTACTGGGCTACAACCACAGTGAAGGAGACACTTACTGTACCGTACACACAACAAGGCTGCCCCACTCCACTCCCTCAACAACACTGATTCAATTCATTTCTATCAACAACAGGAAAAACGAAACAAAACCAGGTTCAATAATGACCCCGTTGTGTTGTTTCTCATTGCCATTTCTTTTTGTACATCCAGTATATAAACAGTAGTCCTGGTGTGGTGTGGCTTTCTCTTCTCTCACCACGTTATGTGGACATACATACAGGACATCATGTATGTACCTAATGCTGTATGTGTCTGTGGGGATTCCATATGTGCTGAGCCAGTGAAGTGGACAGGAACTCAGGTAAAGGGACAGGTGTGTACTGTAGCAGGAAGGATCTCTCTATCCTTCCCCAGGCTGTTCTGTTTCTGCCTCCCTGGGTGGACTACTTCCCTACTACTGCTCCTGTGATGATCCGAGCTCCTATGTGGAAGGAGGCTTTATGAATTATGAATGGCCCAGGCAGGCAAGCTCTGTTTTAGTTTTAAAACAACTCTCTTCTCCCTCCCCCTCCCCCCTCCTATCTTCTCCTCCTCTCCTCCTCCTCCTTTCCTCGGGCGGCAGATCTGGGCAGCCCAGTATAATTGCATCCTGGACAGCTGGTGTGTGGTGCAAGAGGGAGTTTGTCTCCATCTGTGACGACGGGACTACTGGGTACATGTGCGAGGATGCTCAGCTGAGGAGAGAGGTGTGTGGAAGGGTGGTGCTATAGGAACACACACAAATATACAATTTACACACTAATATATGCACACATTTACACTGAGTGTACAAAACATTAGGAACTGCTCTGACAACGACATAGACTGACCAGGTGAAAGCTATGATCCCTTATTGATGTTACTTGTTCAATCCACTTCAATCAGTGTAGATGAAGGGGAGGAGACAGGTTAAAGAAGAGTCCACGCCCTGACGAATTGAGGCTGTTCTGAGGGCAGAAGGTGTTCCTAATGTTTGGTATGCTCAGTGTACATACGCATGCCGTGCCAAAGAACAGCATTATGTCAGGATTGGAAGATGGCTACGGGGAATTAAAATAGCATGTTTGTCTGAACATGGTTATTTATGTACGGAACTGATATATAAACAACCTATTCGGCCACCGCTGGGGATCTGTGGGTTTAAATAAGCGGAATATGGATTCATGTTATCTTAGAATTGATTTTATACTATGTGCTTGTATGGTTAGTGCTGGTGTTAAAATGGCACTGTTTTACAAGTAGGTGTTTGTGAATGCGACTGTCAGTGTCAGTGCACCTGGTAACTGTGTGTCTGTTGACTGTATGTGTACGTGTCAGTAAGTGTGTGTGTGCGAGGCTGCATGTGTGTGTTTGTGTGTGTGTTAGTGTGTGTGCATGCTCGGGGCATGCATATTTTCTTTGTACATGAGTGGTGATTAGCACAGCTCTGCCAATCACTGAAATTTACATTAAACCTGAAATTAATTTCAGACTTTTTTCCTCTCTTTAATTATGCCAACATCTGCTGTGAAGCCGAGCTGCACACATGAATTTTAATAACTCTGTTTTTTTTTCTTATTCCCTCTGAACTCTGGGGAAAAACAGCTTTGTGGCAATTTTTTTCTCTCCCATAAACCACAAAGAATTGTTGGTGGAGAGAATAGACTTGATCAATTAGTGTCCTCTGGCTCTATTTCTCACTGCTGTTGTCACAGCCCCTCAAATGAATACATTACCCAGAAACACTGTGCCCTTCCTCTTTGTTAGAGAGCACACAGACACAAAGTCAATCTTAATGTCTGGGAGGGCTCCATTTTATGATTAGAAATGATACATAAATCCTCAACCAAACCAATGAAGCTAATAATAAAAGGACTACATGTGCCCAGTGCAGTTCAATAACACCCTTCAGGATTATTGCACCAATTACCCCATTTAAAATCACTGCGATACAATAACAGCTCGTAATATCTTTAACTCCATTGTAAACACTCAGCCGGCATGTCATATCATTTATCATCATGGTGCGTCAAGCAGAGAGCGGAGGCTTTGCCGACTGCTGTCTGTGATGTTTTCCTCTTTATATCCATGTCATCTCCTAACAAGTGTTTAAAGGGGGCACCTGCCAGTCCAGCCGCTGCAGTGTTTTAACAAACCTCCTCCAACCAGCAGTGGCCCTCCATGAGACCTCCACCCCCGCTGGGTAGGTAGTCATTCATCAAAGGCCCAGAGAGGGAGCAGGGCCTGGGGTCAGGGCTGGGCCAATAGAGCAGCCGCCTGCCGACTCTACTCCACACAGCAGGACACTGAGCCATCAGCCCTCACACACTGGAGCACGAGCCCTGCAATTACACAGCCATTCAGACCCAGTCCACAGCCCTAGTAACCACCAGCAATCAATGAGCAGGCACAAGTGCACAATATCAACACTGATAAATAGTGATTGTTGAAATGACTTTCAAATATCTCGTATGTCACACTCCTGACATTCCCAATGAATTAAAAAATGCAAAGTCTGGTAACTCAAGACTCCTTTCTGAGAGACTCATCAAAGACAACTGGTGTGAGTGCACATCCACTATGCAGCCTGAGGTGGCGCTGTGTGCTGTGCTGTGGTGTGATGGAGGGATGGGGATAGGGATGCCATGAGACAGCACTATGTAATGTCTCCTCAATAAGAGGCTCAAGACTGAGGGGTCCCACCACACACTGGTCCTGCGGTGTGTGAAGTCTATGGGCTCACCTGGATGTGTGCTGTCTGCATGCTGTGGGATGGGCGAGGGGTGGAGGGGGAGGGAAGGAGGGACAGAGTGGGAGGGGAGAGAGAAGAGGGGGGGCAGTGGTAGCAGTAATTGGGATTTGCGAGAGGTAGAGTGGGAGTGTGTGTGTGTGTGGCAGGGGGTATGGAGGGAAAGAGAGAGGGGTTGTAGGGCTGCTTGTCAGTGGGGTGTCTGTAAATACGTTTCAGTTCACGGTGGGGAGCTCTGGATGAGCTACACCCCCCCCCCCCCCACCCTTCCACCCCAACAACACACTATAATTAATCCCTCTGAAGACAGATGAAAGAATCGACTGCACAAAAAGAATAGCAGCCCTGGTACCGCACGGCAAAACAATCTTATCTCACCTCAGACTGTGGCGGTGGCTCAACTCAGAGAGCAGGGAGGGACAGATAGAGAGACAGTGGAGCAGAGAGAGAGAGAGAGCGAGAGCAGGGTAGAGCAGGTCTCAATGGTCCCAACTAGACCCTCTCAGATTGGTGTGTTTTAAAAGACTCGTCCTAAAAGGATGATGCAGAGAGGGAGGGAGAGAGGGAGGAGGGAGATGCTTGCGTGCATGTGTGTGTGTGTGTGTGTGTGTGTGTGTGTGTGTGTGTGTGTGTGTGTGTGTGTGTGTGTGTGTGTGTGTGTGTGTGTGTGTGTGTGTGTGTGTGAGAGAGAGAAAGCTGGTGATGGGGGGGGTTGATGGGAGTTTGATGATGAATTCAGCAGGTCCCCACAGCGTGAGCCTGCCTGCCTACCGCTGACGGCTCAATCGTATCCAATCACACAAAGGATCTATTGATTAGTGGGGTAAGAAAATGAGCTCTCCCCTGTGCACGTCGGGCTCGGCAGGCCGCCTCATGTGGACTAAGCCCAGGTGATAATGAGTGGCCCTGCTCTCTCCTCTCTCACTTTATTCAAATTTCCCCTGGCTCTATCGTCTCGTTGTCTCCCCCCCCATGCCCTTCCTCCCCCACCATGCTCCCCCACACTGCAGCCTCTCTACCGCGCACCTCCCCCACCACCCTCCCCCACACTGCTTTCGGCCGCCCTCCTCCCCCTCCCCCCATTAGTTACACTTATTTTCACAGAAATAATGCATCAAGAACAATGATGTGTTCCCATTTATAGCAGGGTGCTTGTTTTCTGACAATAGACAAATCATGTTGCCAGCCAAGTGCAGGAGCAGGGAAGACTCTGTATAGCTGATCTCCATGTGTAATTGTTGCCATATAAAGGGTATCGTTGAAGAGTGCAATGGAGGTGAAAGGAATGGAGCTCCAGGGATGCTTTTGTTAGATGGTGTTTATAGCGTCTAAAAGCACCTCTTAGCTAATTCTCCAAGTTTGATGTGCATTTGAATGAGATACCGCATAAAAAGACAAAAAAAACACAAATACCCAAGGACAATCTGACCAGAACATTACCTGCGCCATCTCCTCAATAGCTCCTTATGACAAGAAACACTTTTCCTTTCTCTAGAAAGGGACTATGAAATACTCTGCATTTTGAACACAGGGTAGTGTTGCCAGGATTATAACCTCCCTGTCAATGTCAACAAAATGAAGGAGCTGATCTTGGACTTCAGGAGACAACAGAGAGAGCACACCCCCATCCACATCAATGGGGCCACAGTGGAGACGGTGAAAATATTTAGGTTCCTCGGCGTGAACATCACTGACAACCTGAAATGGTCCAGCCACACAGACAATGTGGTGAAGAAAGTGCAACAGCGCCTCTTCAATCTCAGGAGGCTGAAGTCATTCGGCTTGGCACCTAAGACCCTCACAAACATCTACAGATGCACCAATGAGAGCATCCTGTCAGGCTGTATCACTGCATAGTATGGAAATTGCACCGTCCTCAACTGCTGGGCTTTGTAATCTATCACCGGGAGCACAATGCCTGCCCTACAGGACATCTACAGCACCCGGTGTCCCAGGAAGGCCAAGAAGATCATCAAGGCCCTCAGCCACCTGAGCATCGGCCTGTTCACCCCACAACCATCTAGAGGGCGGGGACAGTACATGTGAATCAAAGCTGGGACCGAGAGAAAAACAGGCCATCAAACTGTTAAATAGTCACCACTAGCCGGCCTCCGCCCAGTACCCTGCTCTGAACTTAGTCACTGTTACTAGCCGGCTACCACCCGGTACTCCCTGCACCTTAGAGACTGCTGCCCTATCTATGTACTATACATAGTCATTGAACACGGATCACTTGAATAATGTTTACATACTGTTCTACCCACTTCATGTAAATACCGTATTCTAGTCCAGGCTCATTCACAATAACTACCACTGTACAGACGTTTTCCATTCATATACTGTCTATACACACCATCCTACACATATATCATTCTGATATTTCTTCATTTCTTTCTTTTTCTTTTTGGGATTTGTGTGTATTGTGTGTTTTGTTAGCTATTACTGCACTGTTGGAGCTAGAAACACCAGGATTTACCTGCACCTGCGATAACATCTGCAAAATATGTCTCTGCGACAAATAACATTTGAACATTTTTAAATAAATAAATATCATAGATTTAAATACCATAGATTTAAAATAGATTTTCTTTTTAAAGCAATATTTATGTCATAGAATCTAAGCAGTATTATGACTGTAGGTCAAATAACAATGTAGATGGCAGTACCACATAGGTATTCACAGACAGGACACTCGTGGTTCATCAATTCAGTACAGCTGGTTTTCTTGGAGATGGACTTCTTGAGTACTGGCATTTTCCATTACCTTATTTGCAACAAAAGCCTTTGCTTGTAACTGTCAGTCCCTCAAAGACATATGGGCCTCTACATGGATGGAATCACTTTCTACAAGTTTAAGGGGTTGTTGGAATGCTTTTAGAGGTACTTTTGGAAAGAGGGATGTAGTGTTGGTTAAAAGCTATTTTACGAATTGATGTAGGCATGCACATCACACTGTCTCTGTGTGGTGCTCCGAATGTAATGGCGTCAAAATAACCGACAAGATACTTAAATTCACCCCTTAGAGTGGGTATATACGTACTCGCACACATACGCACGCACGGAGAGAGAGATGGGAAGAGAGAGAGAGGCACGAGCTTCATTTTCTCATTAGCTCATTCAGGCGAAATCCCTCGCTGCTCGCTGGCCTTTTCACATCCACCTGTCTCCATTGTGAGTCCCTGTGCCCCCCCCCCCCCCTCCCTCCTCTTTCCCAGAGCCCCAGACACTCTGCAGGCCACCTGATCCTAAGGTTGTCAGCATTCCGCCACACACAATTAAACCCATTCCTGCTCTCCATACGCCGTCACTACACACACACACACACACACACACACACACGCACACACACACACACACACACTCACACTCACTCACACTCAATCACACACATTCACACACGCACGCCCACAAGGACACACGCACACAGACAAACGCTGCACACAGACACACACAGGGCTTAGACTAGGGGTGAGACATCAGCCCTGCAGGTAGCCAGATGAGGGGGTTCAAATACCACTCAACCTCACAGGGGAGCATGACGACCTTTAACACAGTACCGTCACTCCTCCTCTTCCCTCCATCCCTCCCTCCCTTCCTCCCTCTCTCCAGGCTGCCCGTCACACAGACATAGGGGCCTTTATCTGCGCATCCGTCTGTGTCTCTCTCTCAGATCAGCAGGAGATTATGGGGCCGTGTCACCAGGCCTGATGGATCCTCTAGCACACAGCAGGGACCAGTTCTGTCTGTCAGGGGACGCCCAACGCTCCTCCTCTCGATCTGGGGATGGGAGAGCTTCAAACACAACCATTCCTCATCCAATCTAACGCGAGTATCAAGTGCTGCTTTTGTCTCCAACACCATCAAACCAAAACATCACACCCCAACACCCCGGACACTATATTATATTATAATTTATTCATAAAGATGACACAATGGAATCTGTTTCCTAAAGACCCAGGGAGACCTGAGAGGAGCAGTGTGATAAACCCCATACGGGTGTTTCTCAGTGTGAGCTCCAGTCAGATAATAACCCTGGCCCTCCTGAAGCCTAAAACACACACACACACTATTCATGAGCTGAAGAGGGGCGAAGCCAGGGGAGGTGAGAGAGGGAGAGTTCCACCTGGTGTACTTTACAACCAAGTAGGGGGGAAAAAACGACAAAATAATCATAAAACGTAGTCGCACTGCCTTCTGTTCCTGACAGGAGCTGTGTCTGTGCCCTCCGTGTGCGAGTGTGTGTGATGAATAATGCATGGGTGTTCATTAAGCTGAGTGTGTGTGGTGTGTGTGTGCTCCCCTCCTCGCGCTGTGCCGCGCCGCCTGCCTTGTGGCTGCCATCTGGATTCACGCCATCGACTGCCAGCCTTCAGAGCCCCAGCTCCAGCAAACATGGGGGGAGAGGGGAGAGAGAGAGGAGAGAGAGAGAGGGGAGAGAGAGAGAGGGGAGACGTCAACTAAACCATTTCCAAGTGACGCGGTGTGAAGACATCCACAGAGTACTGTGTAGAGTTAAGAGGTGGAATGAGGGGAATCAAGAGGATGCACTAAACTGGATTGAACATCGTTCATTAAACCACATTCGGAATATTTCTAATATACTAAATGACTTGCCAGTTATCCCATATGTAAAGCAGTACTTAAGCACCGGTCGTACACACTCCTCCACAAATGAAGGAGCCACGTGACTTGGAACATCTCCTGTGTGTATCCGCAGTGTCCACCGCTGCAGAGATGTCTACTAGCACAGCATGAACTATCCCACCGCCTGAGGTCTGGGTGGGATGCATTCAAATAGAGCACTGTACCATAACATGTGTAGAGGTTATATGTAGTAGTAACTATATGCAGGGCAGGGGACTTACTGGATGGGGGGGGGGGTCTTCGTTTGATGGGCCTTCGTTTGGGGGCCTTCGTTTGATGGCTTCAGCATGAAGACATTTTGACAACATGACACAATATGTTATGAATTGCAACAATGCTTTAAATAGCGACAAACACCCACTACATCACACTATAGACTATTATAGCAAATACAGTGCATCCGTTTCAATGGGCCTTGATAAACGTGTGATCTTCGGAGAAACACATTACAAGTGTGTTGCTTTCCAACCAGTCCTGTTCCATGATGTCATTTCTCTTTCTCGCTTTCCAACCAGTCAGCTTCCCCCGGTCATGACGACAGTCTATGGTAGTAGATTACCCATGACCGCCAAACCAGAGAATGGCTATAAAACATTAACGGTGGAGAGTGGGCACACCAATAAATCTCCCACATCACTCGTCAGCTTCATGGTGCTCGCTGTGCCCGCACTGCATGCGCTCACTCTGTAAACCGCTCCTCTGAGGAGGTCCGCTAGCATTGGACCATGCAGAACCGCGGTCGGTCACCATGCAGACGTTCCGCCACCGGTCTCATCTGAGACTATACTGAGGTGCAGAGGAGAAATGGAAAGGGCGGCTGTTATTCCCTGGCTAACGCTTTCTATTTATGGGACACAATCGGATTATTTCGCTTTTGTCAGCATTTTGTGTTTCACTGAGGATTCGAGGCCTTTGTATATCTGTGTTTCTCTTCATCTCCAGAGTTGTAAGCATGTCAAGTTGAACCTCCAGCTCCATCTCTCTGGGACAAAAACACACTTGCTTCATTTCGATTATCGAGCCCTTTGTATGAATCAACCACAGAGGTTGAATCTTGACAGTTATTTTGCCTGTGGGCACTTTTACCCATTAACCTTTTACTGCAGTGGGCTAAATCAGAGTCACACAGAGTGTTCCTTGGTAGTCTTAAACAAATCTACTTTGAAACAAAAGTATACACCTCACACACATGGTTATGCGCTTAAAAAAAAGAAGAGCTCTGTACCATGTCAGATATAGAGTTTACATCTCAATATTACACTTTATATACATGACTGAAATATATATCACTGAAATATAACAAAACCGTTTGACATAGAAACACCGGATTCTCAGAATATTTTTTTGAAATAATGTTTATTCATTATATGAATAACATTCCAAGGGGCTACACTATCTGCCTGCCTGTAGCACAGCCAGCTCTGAGACACATAGCAGGGAGTGAGTCAGAGTGACAGAGCCGGTTGGCAGGGTGGGTGGCTGGCAGAGACAGTGTGAGGGGTAAATGAGTGGGTGGGTTGTGTGTGGGCCGCTTCATTAACACCCCTGCTGTTGAAGGTACAGCTACACACACATTCCTCTAGTGAAATGTTCACCTCCTGCTCCCCCTCCAGCTGTCTACTGCTGCTGCAGCTCCCCCCCACGCACTGCCCCCTCTCCTCCCTACTGCCTCCTCTGAGATGGCAAAGGAGATAGGCACAAAGGAATGTGTGCGTGTGCGTGTGCGTGTGCGTGTGCGTGTGTGTGTGTGTGTGTGTGTGTGTGTGTGTGTGTGTGTGTGTGTGTGTGTGCGCGTTGTGTGTACATCCCTGTGTGTGTATAACCTAACCAAAGAGCGGCATGGTAATAATGAAGCTCCTTAAAAGGAGTTAGCCGGCTGGGAGAGTGTCCATCTGGAGGGGGGCTGCAGGTCACAGTAATCTGGCACCGCCCGTTCCCACCATAACGATCTCACCGCTGAGCAGGTAGGCTGCAGGGAGAAAAGTTTGAATACATTTTCAACTTTCCAGGAGGAGGCTACTGATCCATAGAGTTATATGAACAGTGTTGGTACGTAGATGGAGAAAGGGATTTATTCTACACATGTATCTACATTCCTTAACACTTGTTTACGGTTAAGTAGATCAACACGGCAGACATGATTTGGCTGAATGAGTGACTGTGGAACTGTACTCACATCCTGTTGACACGTTAGTCACCACTAGTACATCGAGTTTCAGTGTCAACAAGATCTCACAGTCTCGGGTCTTGACGTCCTTGGACAAACGTCTATTTTTGACTAGTAAACTGACTTCCTCTCCAGACGTCCTGTATTTAGACACACGGCTCTCCCACATGAGCTCCAGACGATTTAGGCTCACAGAAACAACTCTACGGTTAAGGCATTCACTCTGACTGGGTTAAGGTTTGGGATAGGGTTATAACACAAAGGGTTTAGTTCAGGCATTCATTCCGATTGGTTATCAGTTCAGGCATTAATTGCGATTGGTTAAGTTAAGGAGTAAGGTTTAGGATAGGGTTAATTAAGTTTGGGCATTCATTCTGATTGGTTAAGTTATGTATTCTCCCTGGTTCCTGTTTCTACTACAGGGAAGTAGTATCCAGAGCTCAATAGCATGGCTATTTTAAGAAATCTAGCTCTTATCATTCCACAGATGGATAATGAACTTGTAGATTGTATGCATGTGTGTGTGCATTTGTATGTGTGTGTGTGTGTGTGTGTGTGTGTGCATTTGTATGTATGTGTGTGTGTGTGTGTGTGTGTGTGTGTGTGTGCATTTGTATGTATGTATGTGTGTGTGTGTGTGTGCATTTGTATGTATGTGTGTGTGTGTGTGTGCATTTGTATGTATGTATGTATGTGTGTGTGTGTGTGTGTGTGTGTGTGTGTGTGTGTGTGTGTGTGTGTGTGTGCGAATGCGAGTGCGTGTGTGTTCCTGTTTTAACTCAAGAGGACAGGCTGTACTTGGCTCCATAGTGACGAAGGATGTTTGGCTATCTCTACCTGGCACCTTTATCACATCAGCACATGTGACACCTTTCAATAACCCCCTCTCCATCTCCCTCTCTTCATCACCAGGGTTCAGACAGTCCGTGTGTGTGTGTGTGTGTGTGTGTGTGTGTGTGTGTGTGTGTGTGTGTGTGTGTGTGTGTGTGTGTGTGTGTGTGTGTGTGTGTGTGTGTGTGTGTGTGTGTGTGTGTGTGTGTGTGTGTTTGTGTGTGTGTGTGACAGTAAAGAAGAGAAGGGAGTGCAATGTTAAAAGAAAAAGTCAGGAGAGGGGAGAAAGGGAGACAGGAAGGCTAAAGAGATAAAAATAGAGAGAGAGAAAGAGAGTTAGAGAGATAGGGAGAAGGGTGTGAATGCAGGAGAGAGCGATAGAGCACGGGTGGGAGAGAGAGAAAGGGGAACAGAAGTGTGAATGGGCATCAGGGCTGGCAGGCCTCCTGGCCAAGAGCCAGTGGAGGATTGTGGGTGTCCCTCTGCCAGCTGGCAAGCCGTTCCTCCCATCTGTGGAGGTGCGGAGAGTGTGCAGTAATCTCAATAAGAGCGTGGCTCAGCCCTGGACAGATTTAAAGAGATATGGCCAGCTGGCCGGGCAGGTCTGAGCCAGGCAGAGCAGGAAAGGACTGGGCCGAGTGCGGCTAACCTGCCAGCCTTAGCAGTCCATACCACCACCTCCACCACAGATCCTCTCAGCTACTGCCACAGCTGACTAACCTGCTGCCAGCTACAGCTGGAGGCAGCTAATGCCATGCCAACACTCTTCTGGATCATCATAAAACAAAAGCAGAGCTTGGGAGATTCTTTTGTCAAGGTATGGGGAAAAAGCAGTTTGTACTCGGCTTCTGTTAACCCTGTAGACTCACACAGTTCTATAATACGAAAAAAACTGCAACTATCCTGAACCATTTTAGATCCCTCCCTCCCTCTCCAAGAGTGAGCCTGGGATCGAGAGAATCAGCACAATGAATAGGTTTAGCTCACCTCAGCCACAGAGATGAGCTGGCCTTCAGGCAGGGGTTAGAGAGCTGTCTGTCCTCAGGGTGGCTCCTGCTGCTGCAGATGGCCAGTAATCAGAGGCCAGGCTGGCCCAGGCAGGCCACACACAGCTGGTCAGCAGCAGCAGCATCAGCAGCCAGGAGGCCTGGGGAGCCAGGTGAGAGAGGAGGGGATGTTGGGGAGAGAGAAAGAGAGGGATTCAGGTTAACAGCTGTGGCCTGCCCCTGGTGCACACACACACACACACACACACACACACACACACACACACACACACACACACACACACACACACACACACACACACACACACACACATATATATTTAGAGACATACTGTACATATATTCACACAAGCACCCCCCCCCCCCCTCGCACCCTCAGCAGACAGGGGGGAGGAGAGGGGGGAGGAGAGGGGGTATGAGGCTGGAGGGGGGGCAGGGGGAGCAGGAGGAAAAGAGGGGGGTGTTTACCGCTGTTTAAAAGGCAGTGGATGCTGGGAGATTAATAAACAGGAGGTAATAGCAGAAGGATTCTATATTTATTTTTTATCTTAAATGGTGCTTGTTTGTCAGGCTGGATGAATATTGACTGTGAAATTGGGATCAGGGGCGACACATGCCAGTGCTCTGCCTTATCTCTGGGATGCAGGCAGCCAGAGGGGCGTTATCGCGCCGCCACAGGAGCGTGCCAGCACTCCAGCGCTCTCAAAGCCGCCACATTCCCTTTGTATCAGTCTGGAGAAGCCTGTTTACCTTTCAGTGGCTTGATATTCCTATTAGAGCTGCTTCTATTTACTTGTTTCCTCTCTACCATGTGCAGCCCCTCATCTCTCATCCCTCTCTCTCTTTCTGACCTTCCCTCGTACCACGGGGTGGCTTATTTCTCTCTCTCTCTCTCTCTGTCTCTCTCTCTCTCTCTCTCTCTCTCGCTCTCTCTCTCTCTGTCTCTGTCTCTGTCTCTGTCTCTGTCTCTGTCTCTCTGTCTCTCTCTCTCTCTCTGTCTCTCTCTCTCTAGCTCAAACAGCAATGTGACTTTAAAAACTCATAGTCACCGCCGTTCATCAACCTCCACCTCCTCCCTTTGTCAAAGCCTGTTAGAATCTATTAGAAAACAACACAATTCACAACCTCTCTCCTTTGTTATCGTTTTCAATTAACTCCAGAGAGCTGTGCAGCACATCCAGGCCAAACCAACATAATCAGAGGTGACATTTTAAAGGGAAGCTTTACTTCCCAACAGATTTGAGGATTTCAACCCTATAAAAGTGATCTTATCTCCAAAGAGATGAGACTAGTGCAAAACACACAACACAGTGCTCTCTCCCCAGAGAATGGACCAGGCTCTTTCAACACAGTGCCCTCTCCAGAGAATGGACCGGGCCCTTTCATGGGCCAACCCCAGGCCCCAGGCCCCCAGAGAGTGACCACAGAGCACACAGCCCCAGGACAGGCTCACCAGGGGGGCTTTGAGCATCTCTCTCTGTCTCGCCATCACTACATTCCCCTGCCCTTTGAACCAAAAGAGAGAGGGAGGAAGAGAGAGAGAGAGGGAGGAAGAGAGAGAGGGGGAGGAAGAGAGAGAGAGGGATACAGAGGCAAAAAAAGATAAAGAGCATGATAGAAAACAAGAGAAAAGGAGGGAGAAAGAGCGCTCAATAAAATATCTATCAGGGAGAGGATGAAAAAGCAACACTTGTCTTTTAGTTCATTTTTGCCTGTAATTGAATAAGGCGGATGGGACTGGGACTGCCTTTAAATGTGCATCAAAAAAAGGTGTGCTGTGTGTGTGTTGCACTCTCTTGCCCTCTACAGTTCCCCTTCAAGTCCCCAGAGGGAAGGGCACTCAGATTCCTTGGGCGACATTTCCTCTCCTCTCACTGCCAACTCTGTAGCTGTTGTTTTTTATCAGCCTCCTTCACAGGGCTTGGCTCAGGGCACAGGGGATAAGGCAAACAAACACATGGGCAGCGCATAGCAACCCAGATCAGAGTGCCTGTGAGGGGTCTGATAACCAGAAAGGCACAAGTGGGGGCGCCGTGCAGGGGCTCCGGAGGGGCAAAGCTGCCACTGGAGTGCTGCCTGACAGAAGAGGAACTGGGACTGGAGGAAGGAGCCATGGAGACCCTGTTGGACTGGACTGTCATCCAGGAGATACTCTGACCCCAAACCCGGACCCGTAGGGTCTCGCAGCACAACGGTCCAATATCATTCCATGCTGCAGTAAGCTACAGGGTTGGAGTCAATTCCATTTAAATTCAGGAGGTAAACTGAGTGTAAATGGAATTGACCCCAACACTTGTACAGTAGGTCACATACCGCACATCCTCAGTCCAGATGTTTTGCTCTTCACACCCATCCGTCATCTCTGCAGGTGGCACCAGACAGACGGTGTGAACTTCCTTCAGGCCAGGAGACACCATTATCTGCTGAAGTGGCATTGTTGCCGTGCAGAGTGTGCTGCACATGTGCAGTATCACCTGCCAAGACACGGCCATCTGATAGGCTTGGCCGGGGAACAGTGCCAGAGTGTTGCCCTGAGAGGAAAAGAGAAACACATAGGCATATATGTGAGATGAACCTCAGGAAGATTACATAGGTACTGTATATTAACCCTACTGTCTGCTGTTAATCATCCCCCCCCCCCCCCCCCCGTTCCTCAATACTGTCTGTCACACTAAGTATCATGATCTCAAAATGTTTATGAAACCTATGCACAGACTAGGCAGGCAGAGGAGGTCAACTTAACCGCTCATACTAAAGCCCATTAGGATTTAACCTTTGTCTACAAGAGACAACCTCATCACTGGGTACATCGTGTGCCTTGATTTGTCTGCCTGCTTGCCTGCCTGTCTCTGCCTGTCTGTCTCTGTCTCTGCCCGTCTGCCAGGCATAGGGGGCATGTTGTCCCAGCTTGTGTCCTCTGCTGGGCGGGCAGAGCGGGGAGGTCCCTGGCACAGCTGGTCCTGGCCAGGGGGAGAGAGAGAGAGGAGGGAGAGAGAGAGGAGGGAGAGAGAGAGAGGAGGGAGAGCCCCTTGAACAGGTGGCCATTTCTACAAGGCAGGACCTGGGAGAGGAGAGCAGCCCCAGATCTACTTCCTGCTTGGCGGCTTGGCTGGCCGTGGGGCTACAGCAGACGGCCCCACAGAACTCTCTCTCTCTATCTCTTTCCTTGACAGTACACCACATCATGCAGGCACAGAGAAGAGTGGAAGAGAAAATAGAAAGAATGAGAGGATGGATGTGAAGGGGAAGGCTGAGGGAGGTTATGGTGAAATGCAATCTTCTGTCATAGAGCTACTACTGGGGCAAGGGGAGTCTTTTGACCCCATAGTTCACCATCATACCTCTGTGCAACTACTTTAATAAGAAACAAAGCCATTTACTATAATGAATGTGCTTCATCTCTGTTAAGCCTTTCAACTAAAGCACTTTACCCCTCCTTTATCATAGTGTTATTAATGAGATCAAGGTCTCATCTCTCCCTTCCTCATAGTGTTGTTGTTTACAGATAGGATCCCCTTCCTTCTAATTGCCCTTGTCGGCTCCACTTCAAGGCTCTCACAGAAGGAGACACAGTGTGCAGTGCACATTATGGACCTCCGGCTCATATATCCCACACTGCAATATTTAGACCTCCTCTCCAAAAATCAATTCAATGAGATGGTCTTTGGCTTCATTTCTTATTTCAGTATTGATTAGTGTTACAGTTATGTGCGCAAAGTCAGGCCAATTAAGGAGAGTTAATAGATTTTTTTTCGTCACAAAGGATGGATTGAATTGGATTATGCAAAGCAGATCAAATAAAAGGACTCCCTAGCCTCACCTCTATGTCTAAAATACTGTTTTTAATGAGAAGGAGGGTACTACAAAGGAAATACACACACCGCCACTCCTGCTACTGTAGTCCAATGTGGTATTATTGCCTCTGATTTAAATGTAATGCTTATAAATAATATCCACAGAGAGGTCCCAATACAAATCTAAAACACTGGCTTTCATGTGTGGTAATAATGTTAAATAGAAAACACATAGTAACATAGCATATTTCAATAGACATACTGTATGTAAGACTAGAAATAGTAGCCTTTAGAAAACTCCTACTGTGTGTGCAGCTGAGTTCCTAGTGGATAAAAGTAATTTGTCAAATACTTTTAGAATACTTGAATCAAAAGGTAGGGTTGCAATGCTAGCGGTAAATTACCAAAGTTACCAGACCATTCAGTAATTTTGGTCAGTCAATCTATGGCAATCTATTGTAACTTTGGTCATTTAGACTCAGCAAATCTTCCAACTATTGACTTTTCTTCATAACTACCACCAGTTTGACACCAAAACATTGACAACAAATACATAGACGTAGTAAAATAAATATTAAGGATATTATTAAAGACAGTACAGTATGAAGGCTATAAATGCTTCTCCAATAGAAATCCCCGATCACACTTATAGGCAATGTTATGGCGACGTTGGCTAGCTAAGCTCATGCGTAGAATCACATCATCAGGTTTAACATGCTGACCACACCGCTCTCGTCGCGTGCTCGAGCGTTGCAAAATACGTGTACACATGTTATTCAATCATTGCACCCGCCAACCAGTATCTGCGTTGCCAAGCTTTAAAATAGAAGTCAGGGCTATTTGTGACGCTGAACGCGGTGCAAGTCCTGCCTCTCCCATCTACTTATTGGTATATAGAAGCATATATCCACGTGCCATCTCCTCATTGGTTATACACACGTAGGTGATTGAAAGATGAACTGAGGTCGGTCGGTCGGTTGTGGTAATACACCTTATTATGAAAGTTAAGATGCCAGTCGCCATATAAAGTCCAAAGAAGAAAAAGCCTGGAAGGAGGAGAGATGACTAGAAACGACTCGGTTGACTGTTTTATGTGTGGATTAATTGTGGGAGTAGAGGACCATGTGCATTTCAGGTAAAAAAAGAACTCAGTGTTTATATCCCAGGACAAATTAGGTAGCAACAGCAAGCTAGCTAAATAGGACAAATTAAATAGCAACAGCAAGCTAGCTAAATAGGACAAATTAGCTAGCAAGTGCAAGCTAGCTAGCCAAATTACCATAAATGTTTAATGCTTTTCGACCTGTAACCAAATTAATATAATTGGTTATATTTGGTTCAGAGTATATTAGGTATATTAGGTTCAGAGTTTGTTTTGATATTTCAACCTGCGTGTCGTGATCGCGTTTGGTGTGGGGGGACAAAATCAACTTGCGAACGATGGCGCACGCAGATACATGTGCCCGGTTTGGGCATGGTGTAAAACTGCTTCTCCAATAGAAATCCCCGATCACACTTGTAGGCGATGTCATGGCGACGTTGGCTAGCTAAGCTCATGCATAGAATCAAGTCATCGGGTCTAATAGTCGCCAAACTGCACATGTGCAGGCCATCAAATCAAAGCCACTCCTTCAATATGAAGTTGTTTTTTGACAAAAATGAAAACGTGTCAAACTTTAACAAGGTTGGAGTAATAACATGTTCATTAGTTCAAATCTTGGTTATGCCTTTAGATTTTTCAAAAATGAAGAACTAAGGAAGAATTTCAATGACTTCAATGACTTCTCAAAGCCCAAACCCTGGCCCCAACTCTGTATCGCAAAGTTGTGCCTCTAGGTTTAGAAACTGTGATAAACAGTGCACTTGGAAAGTATTCAGACACCTTGACATTTTCGACATTTTCTTACGTTACAGCCTTATTCTAAAATGTATTAAATAGTCAATCTACAAACAATACACCATAATGACAAAGCAAAAACAAATACGTGTTCAGACCCTTTAATCAGTACTTTGTTGAAGCACCTTTGGCAGCAATTATAGTCTCAAGTCTTCTTGGGTACCTGTATTTGGAGAGATTCTCCCATTCTTCTCTGCAGATCCTCTCAAGCTCTGTCAGGTTGGATGGGGGGTATTGCTGCACAGCTATTTTCAGGTCTCTCCAGAGATGTTCAATCGGGTTCAAGTCCGGGCTCTGGCTGGGCCACTCAGGGACATTAAGAGATTTGTCCACGAAGCCACTCCTGCGTTGTCTTGGCTGTGCTTAGGGTTGTTGTCCTGTTGAAAGATGAACCTTTGCCCCAGTCTGAGGTCCTGAGCACCCGGATCTCTCTCTACTTTGCTCCGTTCATCTTTGCCTCAATCCTGACTAGTCTTCCAGTCCCTGCCGCTGAAAAACATACCCACAGCATGATGCTGCCACCACCATGCTTCACAGTAGGGATGGTGCCAGGTTTTCTCCAGATGTGACGCTCGGCATTCAGGCCAAATAGTTTAATCTTGGTTTCATCAGACCAGAGAATCTTGTTTCTCATGGTCTGAGAGTCTTTCAGTTACTTATGGCAAACTCTAAGCGGGCTGTCATGTGCCTTTTACTGAGGAGTAGCTTCCGTCTGGTCACTCTACCATAAAGGCCTGATTGGTGGAGTGCTATCGAGCATGGTGGTCCTTCTGGAAGGTTCTCCTGTCTCCACAGAGGAACTCTAGATCTATGTCACAGTGACCATTGGGTTCTTGGTCACCTCCCTGACCAAGACCCTTCTCCACTGATTGCTCAGTTTGGCCGGACAGCCAGCTCAAGGAAGAGTCTTGGTGGTTCCAAACTTCTTCCATTTAAGAATGAGGGAGGCCACTGTGTTCTTGGGGACCTTCAATGCTGCAGAAATGTTTTGGTACCCTTCCCCAGATCTGTGCCTCGACACAATTCGGTCTCTGAGCTCTGCGGACAATTCGTTTGACCTCAAGGATTGTTTTTTTTGCTCTGACATGCACTGTCAACTGTGGGACCTTAAATAGACAGGTGTGTGCCTTTCCAAATCATGGAAACAGGATGCACCTGAGCTCAATTTCGAGTCTCATAGCAAAAAAACTATTTTTGCTTCTTCACTCTGGGGTATTGCATTCTACAGATTGCTGAGGATTTCCTTTTTTAAAATCCATTTTAGAGTAAGGCTGTAACGTAACAAAAAGTCAAGGGGTCTGAATACTTTCCAAAGGCACTATATGCTGAAACTCTCCTAGTGAACACCAATGGTATTCACTAAGTTGATTACTTGTATTTAGGATCATGTTTAACAGCTTTGTCATTCTATTTTAAAATCATCTTCTTTAATTATTTCATATATTTTACATTTAAAATACCCAAATGCGGGACAACGGGATGATTTTGTGGGACAGTGTAGCCTACTTTAATAAAAATCCCCCTCCTGCTGCACCGTACAAGCTAATTGAAGCGTGCCTATAGGCTACGCAATTGCCTTGACAACATTGGGTCATGCAGAAAACAGATCAAATGGGTGTCTGTTTTCTGAAAATCTGGGAATACTTGGCCAAGGAAACATTTCTGGTTGGTAAAACAATTAAGGAATGTACAACCATTAAGAAAGGAGAATTTGGAAACCGGATTGAGTGAAGTAGCAGCAAATATGTTAGGTGAGCCACTAATGAGCATGGAGGGCCTTACAAGTTTGACAAAATCACCTTACATCTTTTCAGTTTGATCAACTTATATACACTGAACAAAAATATAAACACAACATGCAACAATTTCAAAGGTTTTACTGAGTTACAGTTCATTTATGGTAATCTGTCAATTTAAATCAATTCATTAGGCCCTAATCTATGGATTTCAGAAAACCAGTCAGTATCTGGTGTGACCACCATTTTCCTCATGCAGTGCGACACATCTCCTTCACATTGAGTTGATCAGGCTGTTGATTGTGGCCTGTGGAATGTTGTCCCACTCCTCTTCAATGGCTGTGTACAGTTTCTGGATATTGGTGGAACTGAAACACACTGTCGTACAAGTCGATCCAGAGCATCCCATCAGCTTCCAGGAATTGTGTACAGATCCTTGCAACATGGGGTTGTGCATTATCGTGCAGAAACATGAGGCGATGGCGTCGGATGAATGGCATGACAATGGGCCTCACGATCTCGTCACAGTATCTCTGTGCATTCAAATTGTCATTGATAAAATGCAATTGTGTTCGTGGTGCGTAGCTTATGCCTGCCCATACCATAACCCCACTGCCACCATGGGGCACTCTGTTCACAACGTTAACATTAGCAAACTTCTCGCCTACACGATGCGAAACAAGCTGGCTGCTTTCTGCCCGGTACAGTTGAAACCGGGATTAATCCGTGAAGAGCACACTTCTCCAGTGAACCAGTGGCCATTGAAGGTGAGCATTTGCCCACAGAACTGAAGTCAGTTACGACGCCGAACTGCAGTCACGTCAAGACTCTTGTGAGGATGATGAGCACGCAGATGAGCATCCCTGAGATGGTTTCTGACAGTTTGTGCAGAAATTCTTTGGTTGTGCAAACCCACAATTTCATCAGCTGTCCGGGTGGCTGGTCTCAGACGATCCTGCAGGTGAAGATGCCGGATGTGGAGGTCCTGGACTGGCACGCTTACACATGGTCTGCGGTTGTGGTGTCGGCTGGACGTACTGCCAAATTCTGCCAAGCAACGTTGGAGGCGGTTTATGGTAGAGAAATGAACATTAAATTATCTGGCAACAGCTCTAGTAGACATTCCAGCAGTCAGCCAGCCAATTGCACGTTCCCTCAAAACTTGCAACATCTGTGGCTTTGAGTTGTATGACAAAACTGCACATTTTAGAGTGGCCTTTTATTGTCCCCAGCACAAGGTGCACCTGTGTAATGATCATGCCGTTTAATCAGCTTCTTGATATGCCACACCTGTCAGGTGGATGGATTATCTTGGCAAAGAAGAAATGCTCACAAACAGGGATGAAAACTAATTTGTGAGAGATATAATATTTTTGTGCGTATGGAACATTTTGTGGATCTTTTATTTCAGCTCATTAAACATGGGACCAACACTTTACATGTAGTGATTATATTTTTGTTCAGTGTACTTACTTTTGTAGCTCTTGATAAGAAGTTCACGTTCAGTTGGAAGTTAGACCGAAAGGATTTGACAAATGTGATTGGTTGACAATATGACATTAGCCCTGCTCTGCACAGAATATCAGATCTCAACAACGGTTGGAGAAGTGTTTAACATCACCAGTACCACATCCTAATGATATACATCTTGTCAAAAGCGCACCGTGACTGCAAACAGAGATCTGTATATAATGACGAGATGCTTATGTCTCCACCCTAACAATGGGAGTCAGGCAAAAAGCTTAGATCCCGCATTGGGCTTATTTTGGACAGATTTTGGCGAGTGAAACCTCTCGCTTCACCTCTTCCTCTCTGCTGCAAAATTGACAGGTTGGAATGCCTGACTGAAATACGGAACAAATCAACCTTTTTAGTAAATTACTTGTGTTAGAATTTCTTTTAGAAAATGAGGGACATGATTGTTTGGTTGCGGGACAAAGGGCCATGTGGTCACCCTAGTGATAAGGCCAGACGGTGGTCCAGAGATGATTACAGACACCTGTGATAATCTGAAGTACCCAAAAGGGCCACTAGATGTCTGATAGATTACATAAAATCCCTGAGAGATACCAACATTCTTGTGGTTTACTGGTAAAATGAGAAGGTTTCCAGTAATATACCCTCCCTTTGCAACCCTAATTAATAGGCTGTCAGACTTTGAGGGAAGACTTTCATACCAGTAACCTGAATGTGAAAGTGTTAATACCTGGGCAACGAGAAAGAGAGAGAGGGCATAATTCATTCAGCCCTGTCTTTAAAATAAAAACAGGTGTCTCTCTGTTTGGAAATACTACAATGACCTTTATGGAGAATCTCCTCTGATGAAATATTCATGGAGCCGGTACACAATATGTCATAGAGGCTAGCGGCCTAATTGGCTGCAGTTACATTCTGACTGGGGGTGTCTCTTTTCTCTCTGTCTCATTGTCTGCCGTCTGCACCGAGCTGGGTCCTGCTCTCCTGTCTAAGTGGTCTGGTCTCTGTGAAAAGCACATCTGAGGACTAGCGTGGGTTTATATCCTGCAGACAGACAGATTCTCTCTTTTAATGACAGCCACGTAAGAAAAAATTATCAAAAGTAAGTCTTTCAAGCGTCTGGTCATGTCATGACAACCAAGTCCAAATAAATGAATGTGACAATGAGTGTGTAAATATATGTATCCATGTTTCATTTTCATGTTTCATTTGTTTCACAGGTATACATTGTGATGGGTGCCGTAGTCAAAATGTTCTCTTGCCCGACCCAAGCCTCTGTGTCCCTGTAGGGCGTTGTTCGGGGATCAAATCAAATCAAATGTTATTTGTCACATGCCCCGAATACAACAGGTGTACACTTACAGTGAAATGCTTACTTACAAACCCTTAACCAACAATGCAGTTATATGAAAAATAAGTGTTAAGAAAGTATTTACAAAATAATTTTAAAAAATAAAGAAAAGAAAAAATAGAAAAAGAAAATAGAAAAATGACAAATAATTAAATATCAGCAGTAAATAACAGTAGCGGGGCTATATGCAGGGGGTACCCGTACAGAGTCAATGTACGGGGGCACAGGTTAGTCCAGATAATTGAGGTAATATGTACATGTACGTAGGTGGAGGTATAGTGACTATGCATAGATAATAATCAGAGAGTAGTAGCAGTGTAAAAATTTGGGGGTGGGGCGGGGGTCAATGCAAATAGTCCGGGTAGCCATTTCATTAGCTGTTCAGAAGTCTCATGGCTTGGGGGTAGAAACTGTTGGCGCTCCGGTACCGCTGGCCGTGCGGTAGCAGAGAGAACAGTCTATGACTAGGGTGGCTTTTTAGGGCCTTCCTGACACCGCCTGGTATATAGATCCTAGATGGTAGCTTGGCCCCAGTGATGTATTCATCCGTACACACCACCCTCTGTAGTGTCTTGCGGTCAGAGGCCGAGCAGTTTCCATATCAGGCGGTGATGCAACCAGTCAGCTCTCGATGGTGCAGCTGTAGAACTTTTTGAGGATCTGAGGACCCATGACAAATCTTTTCAGTCTCCTGAGGGGGAACAGGCATTGTCGTGCCCTCTTCACGACTGTCTTGCTGTGTTTGGACCACGATAGTTTGTTGGTGATGTGGACACCAAGGAACTTGAAGCTCTCAACCTGCTCCACTACAGCCCCGTCTATGAGAATGGGGGCGTGCTTGGCCCTCCTTTTCCTGTAGTCCACGATCATCTCCTTGATCACGTTGAGGGAAATTTGTTATCCTTACACCACACTGCCAGGTCTCTGACCACCTCCCTATAGGCTGTCGGAGTCGTGCTTGGCCATACAGTCATGGGTGAACAGAGTACAAGAAGGGACTGAGCACGCACCCCTGAGGGGCCCCTGTGTTGAGGATCAGTGTGGCAGATGTGTTGTTACCTACCCTTACCACCTGGGGATGGCCCGTCTGGAAGTTCAGGATCCAGTTGCAGAGGGAGGTGTTTAGTCCTAGGGTCCATAGCTTAGTGATGAGCTTGGAGGGCACGATGGTGTTGAATACTGAGCTGTAGTCAATGAATAGCAATCTCACATAGGTGTCCAGGTGGGAAAGGGCCGTGTGGAGTGCAATAGAGATTGTGTCATTTGTGGATCTGTGGGGGCGGTATGCAAATTGGAGTGGGTCTAGGGTTTCTGGGATAATGGTGTTGATGTGAGCCATGACCAGCATTTCAAAGCACTTCATGGCTACAGATGTTAGTGCTTGGTGGTCTTGGGCACAGGGACTTTGGTGGTCTGCTTGAAACATTTTGTTATTACAGACTTGGTCAGGGACAGGTTGAAAATGTCAGTGAAGACACTTGCCAGTTGATCAGCGCATGCTCGGAGTACAGGTCCTGGTAATCCCGTCTGTGAATGTTGACCTGTTTAAAGGTCTTACTCATATTGGCTACCTTTAAACAGGTCAACATTCACAAGGGGTTAACCTACCTCCTCCTCCCTCCCTGCCAGTCGTTCCTGGCATTGTGAGTGAGCGTGATGGCACACAGAACGTGTGTCTCCGTGTGTCTCTATGCCCCTTGGTGGGCTGTCATCACTCCCTGGCATTGGGAACACAGCACAGCTGCAGGGGAACCGCTCAGCGGGGGACCTTCGTTTCCATCTGTCTCCTATTCAGGGTGGCACCTATTTAGAGCAGCTCAGCGGCTGTGCATGCCATGAGCCATGAGAGGCAGGGAGGGAGGGAGCGCTCAAGAGTGATGGAGAGAGAGACAGGGAGAGAGGGAGAAAGGAGGAGAAAAGAGGGGAAGGAACTATGGGAGACTACACCTGTGGTAGTTGTGGTTTTACTCCCACCGCATGTCAGGTTGTCTATAAAAGCAACACTATGAAGTTGTCAGTACTGTTAGATGTCAGGTTGTCTATAAAAGCAACACTATGAAGTTGTTTGCCAACTGGGGCACTTGGTTTATGGCAAACAGACATAATGAGCAAAATAAAAACACTGAACATTGAATCGAAATGTTTCCTCTGCACATTACACTCTTAGAAAAAAAGGTGCCATCTAGAACCTAAAACGGTTCTTCGGCTGTCCCCATAGGAGAACCCTTTGAAGAACCCTCGTTGGTTCCAGGTAGAACCGTTTTGGGTTCCATGAATAACCCTGTCCACAGAGGGTTCTATATGTAACCCAAAATGGTTCTACCTGGAACCAAAAAGGGATCTACCTGGAACCTAAAGGGTTATCCTATGGGTACAGCAGAAGAACCCCTTTGGAACCCTTTTTTTCTAAGAGTGTAGGCTAGAATAAGTAAATGCCAATATCACAGTTTAATTGCTATTTGTCTTGTAGTGCTGCTTTTTTTATGGAAATTGTCACTCAGAAAATAGTATATGGGATAAACATCTGTTATCTATAACATGTTAACATTTACGGTATGTTTGCATATAATAACATGGTCACCATAACATTCTCTGCAAATATACATCAGTGGCTGCATGTGCTTGTGTGGTGAGTGGGTATGTGTGTATGAGAACGCGCTTAATTTAGCAGGTGCTCTTTGACAGTTCTTGAATGTGCGCCAAGTCTGCTGTAAGAAAAATAAAAAAAACTCAGCATGCATCTGTGTGGGGCTGCGCTGTGACAGATGGGGACGGTTTAACTTATAGAGTTCGGTTAAGATCCGGAGGTTTCTGGGGCTGTCTGTGCCAAGCAGGTGCACATAAACACACCACAGAGAGGATGGAGGAGCCTCAGCTGCCATATTTCGAGGGGCTATTTAGGAGATGTCCATAGACTACTGTATATACACTGCCAAGGCTATAAGCTCAGGGAAATCCTTTTCTATCGCTCTCTGTGTCCCCGACAAACACTCTCACAATATCCTCCCATACTGTACAAGACAGAAAGATATGCCATCATAGTGGAATCATACCTCCAAGCTGACAATTAACTGACGAGAACTAATATGCACCATCTGTCAAACCTACAGAGAACATAAAATAGAGAAAATTATTTTGCTGTATGTTTACGTTATACGGACCTTGAAAAAATCTGGGGAATCCCTAACCTTTCACCAACAGTGTCACGGATATGAACACCTAAAAACAAACATTGTGACGTAGTACAGAAACAGAATCAGTGTTCCCAGAGTCCCCAGCCAGCCACAGTGTTCCGTACAGTGTGTACCTGCGGCAGGAAAAACCCAAGTAAGGACTTGGTAAAGGTGAGCGATTCATCCACTCTGAAGTGACCAGGTGTCTGGCAGGAGGACTTTCCACCATCTGGCTGCTTCCCTCTCTCTTTATCTCTCTCTCCCTGCAGTCATGAGGCTTGTTAGACTTTCTCCTGATGCAAAAGGTGAAAAGTTCCTCTCGGCTTGTCTATATTTTATTTTACCCCATTTTCTCCCCAATTGGTAGTTACAGTCTTGTCCCATCGCTGCAACTCCCTTATGGACTCGGGAGAGGCTAAGGTCGAGAGCCATGCGTCCTCCGAAACACAACCCTGCCAAGCAGCACTGCTTCTTGACACACTTCTTGCTGGTGGCCAAAGTCAGCGTGCATGCGTCCTGCCCGCCACAAGAAGTCGCTAGAGCGTGATGGGACAAGGACATCCCGGCCGGCCAAACCCTGCCCTAACCCGGGCGACGCTGGGCCAATTGTGCGCTGCCCCATGGGTCTCCCGGTCGCAGCCGGCTGCGACACAGCCCGGGATCAAACCCAGCTCTGTAGTGGCGCCTTAGACTGCTGCGCCACTCAGGAGGGCCCCTCTCTGCCTCTTTTTAAAGCGACAGGACAGATTTTTGAGGATGAGCACGCATTACCAGAGATGAGACCACAACTCCGGTTTCAGAAAATGAGAAGGGAAATGTAAACAAAAATAGAAAGAGAGAATCTTTCATCTGAAATAAGGCTGGTATATTTAATGACTTTCCACCAGATTTGTTATCAAAAGTCCTACTTTACCCTTCTGATGATTCATGGGTAAAGTGATAATTAGGGCTTGTCCGTCCTCCTGCTGTGTTTTAATTTGGGGAGAGAGGCCTGCGTGTCGCTGATAGAAGGATCTATCTGACACGGCTAGTCTAGCCTGCTACATCTGTGAGCTGCGAGCAACAGCCGCTGCGGAAGATAAGGCCAGACTAGCCGCTCGCCCAACACTCCACGCAGCGCTCCACCATCTCCTCGCTCCGGTCCCCTCCCCAGTCCCATGACCTTATCTGCGGAGAGAAAGCACCGCTCGGTCACGATAGCACCTGCCAGGGCCAGAACTGGGCCAAAGTGATTATGTGGGAATCATTATCTCACTCCCCCCCCAAAAAAATATTTTATACCTGCCAACATCTGAGAGTAGGGGAGGCAGGCAGGGGCCTCCTCAGCTTAACACACAGGAGCATGCACATACACACTAATCCAATTGGGGCCATCTTCTCCTTCTCAGAAGGCAATCCCAGGGTTTGATTTGAGGACATACTATTACTCAGCGATTTCCTTTGGTCTTCACATGTTAACTCGCTGCACTGACATGTAGCCATGGAGAGGGTCAGTATGATGAGAGGTTTAGGAGCGAGAAATGCTGGACACACCTACATACAGTACCTATAAGCAAGAAACAATTCCAACTTCGGTACATGTATTCATTCCACTGAATACTACATGGAGGCAGATTCGATCAGATTGGATGATGTCATTGGGAGAAGCTTGAATATTCTAACAAATTATTTTTGATGCTGTATTTTTACCCCAAATAATCTTCAATCTTAGTGCACAGTTGAGGCAGGGAAGGCTCTCTAACATAGAAAGCACCTAGAATACAAAAAGGAAATGAAACCAACTGACTGTCAAGCTATAATTTCATAGTTTCCAAAGTCCCAAATGTGTCACATGATTGAACACTGCCCTTCACCCCACACACCCGTTACTCTCACATCCACTCTGCTGTCCACCATCTGTGTGCTGGTTTCACTCTGACAGACAGATGGACGGCACATCTGTGTGCTCACATCCCCTCTCACTTCTGTCCCAACTACAACACCCCGTGTGATCTGCTCTGTGGGTCAGAGGGGTCCCAGCTGTACCCTCTCTGTCGTTTCACAGAGGAACCCCTGTTACTGATTTTACCTCACCCGGCCCTGCTGGAGCACACACACACACACACACGCACGCACGCACACACACACACACACACACACACACGCACGAACGCGTACACACGCACGCACGCACGCACACACACAGACAGACAGACAGACAGACGCACGCACGCACACACACACACACACACGCACGCACGCACGCACACACACACACCACTGGGACACCAGAGCTGAGAGGGCAGGGCAGGGGGACACTTGACGTCTGGACTGACAGAACCACAGTAAGGGAGGACAGGACCCTCGGTATCTAACCAGGGGGTGAAACAACACCCCTAAGGACAGCGTCAGGGGGGCAGAGCTATCCATAGGGTTCAAAGTTGGGGGTAGGGCTGGCTGGGCGGAGGGAAGGAGAGGTGGAGTGAAGGGTGTAGGGAGGAAGTGTTAGGAACAGGAGGAGCCCTGTCTGTGTCCGGAGGGAAAGGGAAGACAGCGCTGCCCGGCCCGGCCACAGACACAGCTGGTTCCTGCCAGAGGAAGCCCCAACGGAGGCCGAGGCCTGGTGTCTACCGCTATCACAACCCAGCAGCACTGTTTACCTTCCCCTGGGGAACCACCCCTTTCACACGGCGGGGTCAGGACACACAGACACACACCCAGACTGTTACAGTTGCACTCAGTCCCGGCTCACACGGGCGCCACTGCTCTGCTTTCACTGTGTGGACTAGAGGAGGGTTCAGGCCAGTGCACTGCCCCTCAGCCGGAACAACGAGGAAACGAGGAGCCACGAGGCTAGCTGCCACTCCCACACACACACACACACACACACACACACACACACACACACACACACACACTGTTACCTCACACACTCCTGTTGAGTGAGTCGGAGAAAGAGAAGGGGAGAGAGAGACTACTGGGTGGAGAGAAAGAGTATCGGACACAGATAATTACACAAGTCTGGTGGCGCTGCGATCCATCTGATGTGACGTGTCGTGGACGGGAAGAAAGTACGAGGTAAAGGAAGAGTCATTTGAAGACTGTTAGCTGCATAAAGTAAAAAGGAAGGGGAACTTTAAAGAAAGTCTTGTTCGAGTGGGAGGAAGAAGAAGTCGAGTACAAAAAGAAAATCTCTCTGTCTGGCAGCCATGTGATCTGGGCTCATGTTCTAATCATGAGAGCAAGAGGACTCACTCTGTGATCTCCCCAGGCCTGGACGAGTCAGTCAGTCTGTCAGTCAGTCTGTCAGTCGGTAAGCACCCTAAGCACACAGGAGAAAGGACATCAACCCTCCGGTCTACACACAGAGAAAGTGACTTGTGTGGTTTAGTGTGTCCCCTGTCCAGTCGAGAGTTCTAGAAACAGACAGAGGACAGGACAACGTTGTGGATTACTGCTGTGGGGAGGGGGGATGCAGAGTATGGCCGCCGAGGTCCACCTGGAGCGGCAGAGGAGGTCTGACCTACGGAGAGCCTCAACCTCAGCCTCCACCTCGGCCAATTTGACCGCTCCTCCCAGGGTTCCCACGGTGATGCTGACCAGTCACAGGGGGACGCTGTGCAGACGGAACCCTCACATGCTGGAATCTGGCAACCCCAACCTGGCAACCAGGAGCCACCGCACAGCCAACCAAGGTAGGTGGGGATCCTTTTCTGTGTTATGAGAAGTACTACAGGCTGTGCCTCTGTTGGCAGCATGCTACAGTGACGAGTGATTGTGGAGAAACTCCTGCTGTCACTTCTCCTCATTACGTTGGAGTGATTGATGTGTAATCAGGTTGCGTTGAGTTAGCGCCACATGCTCCAGACAAGACATGGAAATTATCTTCCTACTGTAGCTCCTGTAACTATGGTGAAACGTATAAAAAGAAATTGTCATTTGATTTTCAAGGTCAAAGCAGACCCCAACTTGTTTTCATTACTGAAAGCATAGTTTGCTGTCAAAACCCTACACTGTAAAGACATTAGAAGTCAGTGGCACGTGTCCAAGTGGACAGGGGAGGGAAAGGGGTTCAGGCTGGTGAGGACCTGAGGATGGGGACTTCCCTCTGGGCTTCCCCTGGTAGTTGGAGGAGCACACTTCCCTTTATTGTGTTTCTGAGGGGCTAGGGGGAGGGTGGAAGGGTAGGGGAGGGTGGAAGGAGAGGGGGAGGATGGAAGGGTAGGGGGGGAGGGTGGAAGGGGAGGATGGAAGGGTAGGGGGAGGGGGAGGGTGGAAGTAGGGGGAGGATGGAAGGGGGAGGGTGGAAGGGTAGGGGGAGGATGGAAGGGTAGGTGGAGGGTGGAAGGGTAGGGGGAGGTTGGAAGGGTAGGGGGAGGATGGAAGGGTAGGGGGAGGGTGGAGGGGGAGGGTAGGGGGAGGATGGAAGGGTAGGGGGAGGATGGAAGGGGGAGGGTGGAGGGTGGAAGGGGAGGGGGAGGGTGGGGGTAGGGGGAGGGTGGAAGGAGGGGGAGGATGGAAGGGTAGGGGAGGGTGGAAGGGGAGGATGGAAGGGAGGGGAGGGTGGAAGGGTAGGGGAGGGTGGAAGGGGAGGGGAGGGTGGAGGGGAGGGGGAAGGGTAGGGGGAGGGTGGAAGGGGGGGGAGGGTGGAAGGGTAGGGGGAGGGTGGAAGGAGAGGAGGAGGATGGAAGGGTAGGGGGAGGGTGGAAGGGAGGGGGTGGAAGGGTAGGGGGGGTGGAAGGGTAGCATAGTTTGCTGTCAAAACCCTACACTGTAAAGACATTAGAAGTCAGTGGCACGTGTCCATGTGGACAGGGGAGGGAAAGGGGTTCAGGCTGGTGAGGACCTGAGGATGGGGACTTCCCTCTGTGCTTCCCCTGGTAGTTGGAGGAGCACACTTCCCTTTATTGTGTTTCTGAGGGGCTAGGGGGAGGGTGGAAGGGTAGGGGGAGGGTGGAAGGGTAGGGGGAGGGTGGAAGGGGGGGAGGATGGAAGGGTAGGGGGAGGGTGGGGGAGGGGGATGGAAGGGTAGGGGGAGGGTGGAAGGGTAGGGGGAGGGTGGAAGGGGAGGGGAGGGTAGGGGGAGGGTGGAAGGGGGGGGAGGATGGAAGGGTAGGGGGAGGGTGGAAGGGTAGGGGGTGGAAGGGTAGGGAGGGTGGAAGGGTAGAGGGGGTGGAAGGGGAGGGGGAGGATGGAAGGGTAGGGGGAGGGTGGAAGGGGGGGGAGGATGGGAAGGGTAGGGGGAGGGTGGAAGGGTGGGGGGGGGGGAAGGGTGGAAGGGTAGGGGGAGGGTGGAAGGGGAGGGGGAGGGTGGAAGGGGAGGGGGAGGATGGAAGGGAGGGGAGGGTGGAAGGGTAGGGGAGGGTGGAAGGGGAGGGGGAGGATGGAAGGGTAGGGGGAGGGTGGAAGGGTAGGGGGAGGGTGGAAGGGTAGGGGGAGGGTGGAAGGTGGAGGGTTGAGCGAGGCTCATTCATTGTCAAGACCAGGTCAGGACCCCGAGAAACACTACTGACCCTATCAGGGCTGTTAGTTAGGTTACTGGGGTCCCCTCCCTTCCCCATCCCTCTCCTGTCTGTTAGCTTCTTGCCATCTGACCAGCACACTCAACAGCATCACTGGCTAAGGGAGAAATATGGTATAACACTAAGGAAATGGGAGTGTCCTTGTTATCTTAGTCTCATACTTTCTTCCTTTCTCAAATCCCCTCTTTCAACACTGAGAGGACTGTTTTCAAGCACACGCTGTCAACAATGAAAATCTGGTAACTGATTCTTAAAGTGGTGTAAAAACTGGAGTAGTATCTTTAGGTAAAAACTTCACAAATCAGTGAGGCCAGTAGCAGAGAAACACATGAAAAGCATCAGACATTAAAGCTGTACTTTATAGACTCTAAATATTTAAAAGGGGTGCCGTCTTAGAGGAGGACTAATACCCAACATAGTGAATTACCTGCGGCAGCTCCCATTTCATGGCAGTAATGAGCTTTGTGGACATTTCAGTGATAAGCACTCTATAATTAGGCTTAGTCATAAGCGTCCCCTGTAATTCTCTGATAAAAACTCAGCAGAACTGAGGTAAACGCTGGCCCCATCCGTCAGGCTTGCCTCATGTTCCAGGGAGGAACCCATGTCCCTATAAACAACACTCTTTGTCTGATCAGGTAGTTTACCTATTGGGGGGGTACCGTTCAGGCATCATAATGATAATGGCCTTGTGATATTTTCTATGTGTGTGTGTGTCTGTGTTAGTCTGTGTGTGTGTGTGTGTGTGTCTGTCTGTGTGTGTGTGTGTGTGTGTGTGTGTGTGTGTGTGTGTGTGTGTGTGTGTGTGTGTGTGTGTGTGTGTGTGAGGCGTTATGAGACGCGGCGCAGGCTTCCTGTGAGGGAGCAGATGTCGCAGGGCTCAGGCACAGCTGCGGCGGCTGATAACCGCAGTGGCAGGGATATGTCGGCACGCTGGCTCCTCTCCCTGTGTCTTATCACCGCGCACACAGCACACAGCACACAGCACACCACAATGAGGAACTGCCGCCCGCCAACACCAGCACACCCTCACAGCCGGCCCTGAGAGAGGGGAGGGCAGGGGAAGAGGGGGGGGGGATGGAAGGGTGGACGGAATCTAGACAGAGACTTTGAGGGAAAAGGTGGAATGAAATCACAACGAAGCTTTGGATTATTCCTATCATAGGTTTCATAAAAGCTCAGCTCTTCCTAATCCTCCATGGCTAGAGAAAGGCATATGCTTTATGTGCATGAGAGACATTTATGTATTTACAGTGCACACGCTTCAATGGCAACTCCTGTGTTGAGGACATCTGGCTCGAAGGTTGACATATATTCTCCTCTACCTCTCTGTCTTCATCAACAACCTTATCATCCTCCGTCACACAACTGGATTGTAGTACATGTTAGTTCTCTTAACAGAGAGGGGTATAAAACAAGGATGATGGGGGATGGGTCTGTGAGGGATATCATCATGAGAAAGAGAGAATTAGAGGGAGCGAGAGAATGTGAGAGAGAAAGGAGGGGGAGATGGGGGATAGAGAGAGAGACAGGGGAAAGAGAGAGACAGGGGATAGAGAGAGACGGGGTAGAGAGAGACAGGGGTAGAGAGACAGGGGATAGAGAGAGACAGTGGTAGAGAGAGACAGTGGTAGAGAGAGACAGGGGTAGAGAGAGACAGGGGTAGAGAGAGACAGGGGTAGAGAGAGACAGGGGATAGAGAGAGACAGGGGTTGAGAGAGACAGTGGATAGAGAGAGACAGGGATAGAGAGAGACAAGGGAAAGAGAGACGGTGGATAGAGACAGACAGGGATAGAAAGAGACAGGGATAGAGAGAGACAGGGGATAGAGAGAGACAGTGGATAGAGACAGACAGGGGTAGAGAGAGACAGGGGTAGAGAGAGACAGGTGTAGAGAGAGACAGGGGTAGAGAGAGACAGGGGTGGAGAGAGACAGTGGTAGAGAGAAACAGGGATAGAGAGAGACAGGGATAGAAAGAGACAGGGGACAAAGAGAGACAGGGGTTGAGAGAGACAGGGGTGGAGAGAGACAGTGGTAGAGAGAAACAGGGGTAGAGAGAGACAGGGGTAGAGAGAGACAGTGGGAGAGAGAGACAGGGGACAAAGAGAGACAGGGGTTGAGAGAGACAGGGATAGAGAGAGACAGTGGATAGAGAGAGACAGCGGATAGAGAGAGACAGGGGTTGAGAGAGACAGTGGATAGAGAGAGACAGGGATAGAGAGAGACAGGGGACAGAGAGACGGTGGATAGAGACAGACAGGGGTAGAGAGAGACAGGGATAGAGAGAGACAGGGGATAGAGACAGACTGGGATAGAGAGAGACAGGAGATAGAGAGAGACAGGGATAGAGACAGACAGGGATAGAGAGAGACAGGGGATAGAGAGAGACAGGGGATAGAGAGAGACAGGGGTAGAGAGAGACAGGGGTAGAGAGAGACAGGGACAGAGAGAGACAGGGGTAGAGAGAGACAGTGGATAGAGAGAGATAGGGGATAGAGAGAGACAGTGGATAGAGACAGACAGGGGTAGAGAGAGACAGGGAGCAGTTATCCTCTCTATTTCATCTGCACCAGCTTTGCGGTTTCTGTGAAGAACAGATGTTCGCTACTTGATACAGTGCACCATGCCCCTCTCCTTGCTATCTTCAGTCCCAGCACTACCAACTGTCTGCACACACACACATTCTCCCTCTCTTTCTCTTGCATGCCAATGTGGACACAATTGCTTGCCTGAATACATGCGGATGTATTCAGGTGAAAACAGGGTAAATGGAGAACTTTCTACTGCTGCCCAATTGACTTTCTCTCCTGCTCCTACATCCCGCTCTTTAGTAAACATTTCACTTTTAACGAGGTGCTATTTCCTGATCCTTTAGCAGGGCTGGTCACCAGCCACCGCTGACCTCGGGGTCTCCTCTTTCACAGACGCTGAGCTAAACAGTGTGTGTGTGTGTGTGTGTGTGTGTGTGTGTGTGTGTGTGTGTCCTTTGGCCCTGCTACGAATATAAAAATCATGTAAGAGAATTACTGTTTAAAACGAAGAGAGCGTCATTTTGAGTTCAAATTCCCATCGTGCTTCAGAACGGCCACTTTACTGCACGACTGCAGATAGAATGTCAGAAGGTCTATATGGATGCAATTTGTAAAACCAGCGTCAAACGTGTGCTTGACTAGACGGAGCAATGATCCGTTGCTACATTATAGCAGAGGAGCTCTCTGTCCGTCTCTCTCTCATCCTGTGTTTTATATTCCTTGGCATCGTCTGGTGACTTTAAAGATGTTCACGACGCTGATATGAAAGCTGTCAGATAGCACACGGCTTCCACGGTCATACCACCTCAAAATAGCAAACTTCAACGTGAGTGTCAAAAACAACCATGGGAATGTTTCTATAGCGACAAGCTTTCGCTACACCCGCGGTAACATCTGCGAAATATGTGTATGTGGCCCATTCAAATTGAATCTGATTTGATTTCGCGTTTACTTTGCCGCACCAGTGCCGTGGGTTGCATCAGAAAGTGTAGCAACGAACACACAGTATAATCCTGAGCACGATACGTTTTCCATTTAGAGAGAAAGAGATGATTTTGTGTTAACCGCTTCTCCCCCAAAATAATGTACTTTTACACTGCTGCCTTTAATGGCAACTCAATAACAGCGTCCACTGAATGTGGATCCAAGCAGCAGAGCACAATGGAGCTGCGTTCCTTTCAGACGAGAGGCACAGCGGCCCTTATCTCTTTTCAACACGCCAGCCAGCCTGCGACTGGAGCGAGAGGAAAGGATTTACAATGTGTGAGTGGAGGAAATGCTCCAGTCCAGACCTCGGTGAGTTCTCTCCCCGTAGAGCCACCACTGTCCCGTGTGTCCCCGGTCTGTCACAGAGACCTTCATTACCATACCTACACAATGATCAGCCCCTCAATCTACCCCTGCGCATCTCAGACCAGTCCTCCACCACCATCAGATACAGGCAACGCAACGAGGTGGAGAGAACAAAAGAAAGACAGGGAAGAAAGAAAGAGAGAAAGAGAGAGAGAGAGGAGACAAAGCCAGGTCATTTGTGTTCATTAATGCCATCAAAGGGAAGTCAGGGTCTGAGGATGAGTGTCGGGAAAGGAGGGAGTTTCAGTTCATTGAGGGAGATCAATTTAGTTCCCACCTTGTGTTTCTGTTGTGGGGAGGAGTTATCAGACGCGCCACATGGAGGGTCATCTCATCCAACACATCACCCGACAAAAGACAAAATTAAGAAAAGAATGAGGGGCTGTCATTTGGGGAACTGACAAGCCGCCTGCCCGTATTCCCAGAGGAGAATAGCACGCCGTCAATCATAATGCTATCATGGTGACAGGAATCCTTTTTGGTTTCACCCCATGCCCCACACACTGTCACTCACGGTCCCCCTTACCCACCCATCACCTCTCCAACATCCAGTATTATTTACTCTAATTAAACCAAAGGACCCAGGTAAACATAAAACATAAGGATATTCAATCTAAAACATACCTTTACGTTCAGTTTTACACACACACACACACACAAACACACACACACACACGCAGTGTGTGTGGCTCTCAGATGGACCTGCAGGGCCAGGACATGCAAGGCTATAACTCCCCAGCAGGAGAGAGAGGGGCTTTTACCACTCCATCAAGTCCTGGGACGATCCACCATCCATCTCTCTGACAACCCAAATCCCAGGATGCCACATGGAAACCCTGATAGGATGGGTTACTTGCATTGGGGAGTGTGTGAGGGTGTGTACGCGTGTCTGGGTGTGTCTTTAATTCTCCCACCATTCTAAGCCCAATGCAGCACAGTAGCCAGTTATAGTGTTGGTGTCTGAATAATTAAAACAGCCACGGTAAGTATGGAGAAATTGTTTATCTTCGGAAATGCATGGATTGGTGTGTAAACAACACACAACTAGCTCTCTTTCTCGAGAAAACTCTGAGTGAGGCAGACAGAGCTGTAGAATATCTGATTCATCTTGCGACTGCTCACTGGATGGATCAGACTTTGATATGGTAGAGAGAGAATTGTGGCAGCTGTCATAAAGAGAAGAACAAATTGCAATGGCAGGTACAACACAATATACCTTATCAGTTCTCCCTCCAACTGAGAGCAATAATTTTAGGCCACAACTCACTCACTCCAGTTCCGTATGCTTGGTTATAATGGCGGATAGAGATCCCTGTTCCTACTGGTTTGCTTATGGGTCTGTGGCCATTCACTAATCATATCAATAATCATACAGATTATAAATATGATGGATTACCTCCAAACTGCATAACCTGTTTGACATCTGAGATGGTCAGTAATACACAGAAACAACTCATCCCCTTTAAACAGTTCCCCTTACCTGTATCTGAGAGAACACCTCACACCCCAGACACCTGACTGGTGAGACAGGACACACTGGATAGCAGCTGTCTCTGTGTACTCTTGACTGACTTTGTTAGTTCTATAGACACAGTAGAGGTGAGGAGGAGAGTGTTTGTTTTGTCTTCAGTAGGCTACCCCTTTTCCTCCGTGTCTGCAACAAAGCGTAAAGGGCACACGGGTGTAGAATTCTCAGCTAGTGAAACCAGATGAACAGTGGTGCGCGACGGTTCAATGCATCAATAAATGAGCACCGTTTACTTTTAGAATTTTTTAAATTTCCGGCGTCTAATGCAAACAGTCACACACACACACACAGCGCGCACACGCAGCATTCACTCAAACACATACACACACTATGAGGATGTAGGATGGAATAACGGTAGAACAGTCGCACTATGGTGTTTGCCTGCAGATTCTGGAGGTGCAAATCCAACCACTATATTGTTTACAGACACCTTTCAGCCAAAATCACCTTTTGTGATAGCTACTGCACACCGGTATTTTTAAAAACATATGATTTCATCTATATTGTTGCCTATCACTTGTTTTCTTTGGTGCAGATAAATAAATGCGCCTTGACCATGGGCGAAAGTGTCAGGTGAACAAGATTAGGCCTCCCTAGGCTAAAGCAGACATTGTGTATTTATTTTCTACCATTGTCTATTGAGAAGTAAGAGGAAAATGTTCACTGATTGTCAAGTGTCTGAACGAGCAGTTAATTGGGTGGCCATTGGTAGAAATGATGAGATGATGTTGAGGGCATTGCACTGGGAGATTGCCTAGGCGACGAGTGAGGTGGTTTTCGAGCTGCTGTCTGCTGATGTGAGGAAACAGCGGCCCCCATGGGTAGACTTTGGGAAATGATTCTCTATGGGGAAAATGTCAGACAATACAGAATGCATAGAGAATGGTATTAATACTAGAGAATGGTATTATAGCTACTGTAGACGCCCGTATTTACACTTTATCAACCCCCTCTGACCATTTGATGTCGGCTATATATCCTAAACTAAATTATGGAATTAGGCTCATTTAACACTAGGCTACAAATATTCGTTGTTTCTTTGCACATAAAATAGGCCTAAACCAGTGAAGAGAGTTAATAAATCCAATCGGGCTGAAGAAGTAAAAACCTCACCTGGGTGAAAACATTGCATTTCTAGAATTTACTGAGGAACATGATGTAAACTTCTGTACTTGTTTCAAGTATAAATCAATATCCTAGATTTGTGCACAGTGTGTGTCTGTGTGTGTGTGCGTGAGGTCATAGTTTCATGAGTTTTATTATGCGAGAAAAAAAAATGGACAATATGGAGATTAGACGCGTGCTGTCAATTGTCAATGCTATTGCAGAATCGAGCAGCAAGGAGGCTGTCAACTCGTAGATCTGATGAGGAGAGAGGAGGAGAGGGAGAGAGAGAGAGAGAGAGAGAGAGAGAGGTTAGGAGCTCCGTACGCATCCTGCTCCAGATGGCGATTTAAACGCAGACAGACGGCTACAGAGGGATAGAGAGAATCACAAGACTGCACACAAGACCCGCGAGCTCAAAAATAATCGAAAACTACAAAAATGAACCAAAACACGAAATGAGCGACAACAAAGATAACCATTTAAGCGCTCGAAATATGATGAATGTTTTTTATTGACTGGAATTGACAGCATCTCAAGCCAATTGTTTCAGTGGAATGAGCGGTCCTCGATGCCTGAACAGTTGGATTCGGTGGACAAATGACGGTCTGAGAAGCGCGGTGTCTGCTGAGCAAAAACCGAGTGTTTTCACTCAGCTTCGACATTATCAAACAAAGGGAGACTCATTTTACGGATGTATAAAGACTTGATATTGTAAACTAATTTGCACGATTGTTTCAAAGTCGTCTACCGAGGAGTAGCATTTGGAACAAGAGGATCCATATGCCCAGATGAATTTCATATTTTTACATTGGATGTAAACCCACGGCGCGCATCGGACACGGATTTGTGAAGTAGCCTATTTTCTCTTGACAATTTTAAGATTACACAAAATATTGATATTTTGTATCGGTTTGCTGACGGTGAGCACAAATGTTAATACTTAGCTAAATCAACTATCTATGTGGTTTCTGTACTGTATTATCCTATCCTTGCTAACAGAACATGAGATCTAAAGAAACAGCTCACATTTAGATAACGGAGAGAAGTTGTGATTTTTCCCCCCATCTAAATCCAGATAAACTGTTGTTTTTTACCATCATAAACGGGACCGTAAACCAAAGACGTCTATGTACTAAAGAATCGCACAGCTCTGTCTAGCTTTGCGAAATAGTTTTCAATTTATATATAAGAAGTGAATTACCTCATCATTTATTGAACCCGAAAAGTCAACAACACCGCTTTGAATCCAAAGGAAACAAAAACATTTTTTTGTTTGACTGTAAAAGTGTCGAATTTATCTTTTTTTTCTCCTCTCTCTCTCTCTCAATACCTTTCATTATCAGAGAGAAGGAATAACACCTTAATGAATGGTGTTCAATATATCCGAAGGCTTTATCCTTTCTTCCAAATAATGAGGATCGGGGCGTTATAATCGTCATTCTTTGGTCTGGATTATTTTCGCTGCAATTACCTGAACCTGAACCCGACCTTCACAAAGTAAGTCACACTATTAGGCTACATGTTTATTGCAAATGATAAATTATAGCCTACTGATTGTGTGCTTGTTCGATGCGAGAGAGACGTTTGGACACGGTTGCTTCTGGCATAAAGCACAAATTGCATTTTATTGTGTAGCCTATTTTGTACCCTTGAATTTGTACACCTATTTTATGAACTATAGGCGAGGCTAGATGGTGAGGTTGGGTGATAATCACTATTTAGCTAGGTAGCATAGCATAGTAAAGACGTGATTGTACATGTCCCTGGTGTTAATATAACTGCAGACATTATTATGCAGATCTTAAATTACAACCAATGCTCTTCCTATATTATGTCAAATAGCATGTCAAAAGTTGTATTTTCAAGGGCAATAAAATAATTCCCTTAATTCGATTAGAAATCACGTGTTATTATACCGTTTTTCTTGACTTGTTGTTGTTGTTGCCTAAAGCCTGTCAGCTATTTTTTACGGGAACTTTCATTCATGTTCTTAAACTGTAAACATTAGTGTTCAGTATAGTTTCAGTGCTTCCCCATTGATGGCGTTGAATCAAATTGTTCCCCTATTAATGGTTTCATTTTGACACAGACACACTGGAGTCGCAGTGGATGATGGTTCTCTTATTTGGAGAGAAAAAAAACATACAATTACAGGTTAAAACAATTGTGCTGATGTAGAATTTGTGATGAAGAGGCAACAATGTATCAGCCAAATTGAAAGCATTTGTAGCTTCGATAAGCCATATCAGACACTTGACAAGACAACTTTTCATTGGCCTGTAATATTAATGGTAGACTAGTATCAATAACTAGTAGGCCTTTTTCATCGCAAACAACAGAGAAGATAATACATCTTTACGTCGACATAAATATGTATTTGACCACTTTTCCCAGCAATGTTTGTTCATAGCAATTGTGGGGGGCCATAAGGCATCTGCCTTCCTCTGGATACAGGTGGTCTTAATATAAATGCGCTCTTCTAGGTATAGTTGGCCCACACAAATGAAGCTAACGGCACGTGATGTGGTGTCTCTGCTGGTGGAGAGCTCCTTGTGTGATGGAACATGGAGGCGTAAATATACAGTTGTTCGGTCAAGGTTGTGGTTTCTAGGGCTTTGTGTGCTCTCGCATCTGTCGTGTCTTCCTTCCTGTGGCGGTACCTGTACCTCACCACAACTCCCACATCAAAGTATCGACTGAAAGTAGTCCCACATCTAGAGGCCTTGGTTTTGTTTTGATATCTTGTGGCCGCCGTCCTTGAGTGATACGTGATTGAAGGAAGGATGCATGTTCAAAGTATTCAGACCAGGCTCTGCCCTGTTGTCACAAATCTGTTATATATATTTACAAGATATCATCATGTGTTACAGAGGCATGGTAGATGATGTATTTCGCACACCAACTGAACGGGCCAAACTGTTTCTAGAAGCCTAGGCTAACATGTGCACATAACCTGGAATAACCTGATCATCTCCCATGGTGTGAACTTCTGGAATAGGTGGCCTGGAATTGAAAGGCCTCTCTCACCTCTCTTTTCCCCTTTAGCGGTGTACAGGTGAAAGACAGCTGCCCGCCCGTGAACCCCCCCCCCCCCTCCCATGCACTTACTCCGATCTCTCATCTCATGGGTGTGATGATCAGACTCCACAGTGGGTCAATTGCCAGATATTCAATTCACAAAACGGCGCCTCTCAGTTTCAAGGCCAGAAAATGCAATATGGAGCTGGTGTCTGTGCCAGCCAGGATAATGAGTGAGCAGAGCTGTATTGGGCGTCAGAGAGTAGAAGAAGAAGCACATCGGTGAGACAGCCTATTGGCATCGCTGCCAGACAGACAAAGTAACAACGTTGCTCTAGCCTAGTGAAAGACAGAAGGAATTGGGTTGGAAGCAATAGTATTTAATGAAACATCTCAAACTAAATAGGATTAGAAGACATTCTAAACTAGATACACACTCGGTATGCCGAACATTAGGAACACCTTCCTAATATTCGAGTTGCACCCCTCCCCTTTTTGCCCTCAGAACAGCCTCAATTCGTCGGGGCATGGACTCTACAAGGTGTCGAAAGCGTTCCACAGGGATACTGGCCCGTGTTGACTGCAATGCTTCCCACAGTTGTGTCAAGTTGGCCGGATGTCCTTTGAGTGGTGGACCATTCTTGATAAACACGGGAAACTGTTGGGCGTGAAAACCCAGCAGAGTTGCAGTTCTTGACACAAACCGGTGTGGCTTGCACCTACTACCATACCCCGTTCAAAGGCTCTTAAATCCTTCGTCTTGCCCATACACCCATTCAATTGAAACGTACACAATCCATGTCTCAATTTTCTCCTACCGTTCATCTACAGTGGTTGAAGTGGATTTAATGAATTGCATCAAGAAGGGAGCATAGCTTTCACCTGGATTCACCTGGTCAGTCTATGCCATGGAAAGAGCAGGTGTTCCTAATGTTTTGTATACACCGTGTATAAAAGACAAATAAATGTAACTTAAAGAAAGATTACTCTGTGTGGATGACTCATCATGGCCAAAAAGTCACTCACTTGAGCCTCCACGAACTCTGATATCCGTCAGTGGATTCTTCTCTAAATGCATCTGTAAAAACTGAGGACATTTTCTCTGCAGGACATCACATGAATTGACTATTCAATTGGCCCTGGTGGTAAAGATCAGCTGATAATAGACAGACAATAGATGGAGAGATCCAAAGGTGAAACCACACTACAGCCGTTCAGCATTACCGCACATTACCACCAAACATCCCCACCGCCCGCCACTCTTCTCCAAAGGCAGATGTCCCCTCTTAAAGAAAACCATTCATTACCCCACTGGAGTTTATTCCATCTCTGCTACTAACACACTCATATGGATGTCTCCCTCCCGTTTAATGGGCAGACAGAAAAATACCACAGGAGAAGGACTGTGGCCAAAGCCACATGCCAATAGAGAGATGTTATAGTGCAGGGATGGAGTCTCACCGGCCTCCTCTGTGGAAAGAAGCAGAGAGGCAGACCATGCAGTGCGTAGCTCGCAGGCTGCTGCCTGACAAACACCAGTCCTCATAGACACTAAGAGCCCCACTTTGAGGCGTCATAACTCAGCCCACAGTGGTAGCAGAAACATACTGAAGGTATGACCAGGGGGTTGTATACTATTGTAAACTGGGTGGTTCGAGCCCTGAATGCCGATTGGCTGAAAGCCGTGGTATATCAGACAGTATATCACAGGTATGACAAAACATTTTGTTTTTACTGATTTAATTACGTTGGTAACCAGTAGGAGAGTGTCCTTATTGGTCACTCATGGCAGGGTAGGCCATGCTGTTGGTTGAAGGTGATAGTGTCTGTTGCCTGGTCCCCCTGCTGGTTGGTTCGCCAGGTGACAATGTCACAGCACAGTGACCTGCAGCCGGAGTGTGCTGGGCAGCGGGGTGGGGAGCGGGGTGGCGGGCTTGTGCATGTGAGAGGTAATTATTGTAATTTGAGTGCGGGCGGTGCAGGTGAAGTTGGCCATCTTCTAATTAATGAGAGGAGCAGATGGCAGTGGGCGGGAGCACGCAGCCGGCCAGCCGGCAGAGTGTGTGTATGTGTGTGTGTGTGTTTGTGCAGAGGAGAGGAGAGGAGAGAAGGTCAGCTGGTCAGCAGAACACACAGACACCTGGACACACAGGCCAAACGACAATTGCCGGAGCCATCATCCCTGGATATGGCATATACTGTACTGTGCACCATAGCAACACTCACTACCATGACAACAGGATGACTAGATTCTCATCTGTGTAAAAAATAATGCATTTCATATGCGTGTATGTAAATATAGTATAATGTAGTTCTGAGTAACCTATTATAGACAGTAGAGACAATAGTGTATACTAAAAGCAAGTAGGAGATTGGTCAGCATAAGTATATGGGAGGCATTGAGTATAGCAGTGTACTAAGAACACAGCAACTCTGCGTGGGCTGATTAGCCCAGTGCGCAGAGGCTGCGGTTTGTAAGCCATCTGTGTGTTGTGTGCAACAGTGGACTTACCGTGAATGTTCCACTGTCCTGGAATCCCAACCTGTAAGCAGCCGGCAGATTACCCTGTGAACCTAATTCCTATAATGCATTAATACTATTGTGCAATTACATGACCAGGGTTCCACCCGGAGAAGCTACGCACCAAGAGACTGCACACAGGTCAGAGCTGTCAGGGTGTGAGCACCCAACTGTTTCCATGTATCTGTCTGGTATCTCACGCACAGCTCCAGGGTTCTGTCCTCTCCCATGATTTGAACATTAGCAGCCAAAGAGCGCGTTCAAGGGCCAGTTACGTTCCCAGGGAGACCAACTTCATCTCAAACAGAGAAATGCTTTCTTTGGATGAGCTTTTTTTCTCTTTTGTTTATCTGGCAGCGTCTGGCCGTGATGAAAAGTGCAGCAGCTGAGAAATCCATAATCTTAGATAACGTGTGTGTGTGTGTGGGGGGGGGGTGAGTGTGTGTGTGGGTGTGTGGGTGAAGAGAGGTGCAGACCGAGACATTGACACGGAGATAGTGTTTTGGACAGGATCATATCTCAAATCACTGGGTTCTGAGATTGACAGTGAAGTCTTGTTCTCTGGTAACAGTGATAATGGAGAAGCCCATTGTTCACATATTTGTTGATCACCTCACATGTTTATTAAATGACACTGTACATATAGTTCTGCAATGTGTATGGAATCATTTCAAAACCCCATGGAGGCATGCCGAGACATGTTTGCGGGCCTCTGTGGGTATCTCTTATTGCCCATTGAAGTGGCCAGGCTCCAGCCCATTGAAGGGGGCAGACTCCAGCCCATTGAAGGGGGCAGGCTCCAGCCCATTGAAGGGGGCAGACTCCAGCCCATTAAAGGGGGCAGACTCCAGCCCATTGAAGGGGGCAGGCTCCAGCCCATTGAAGGGGGCAGACTCCAGCCCATTGAAGGGGGCAGACTCCAGCCCATTGAAGGGGGCAGGCTCCAGCCCATTGAAGGGGGCAGACTCCAGCCCATTGAAGGGGGCAGACTCCAGCCCATTGAAGGGGGCAGGCTCCAGCCCATTGAAGGGGGCAGGCTCCAGCCCATTGAAGGGGGCAGGCTCCAGCCCATTGAAGGGGGCAGGCTCCAGCCCATTGAAGGGGGCAGGCTCCAGCCTTGGGAACCCAAGCTGCCTGTTGGGGTGCCAGTGAGCCCATAGTGATGGGTTCAGGCGCAGGCAGACCAGTGGTCGATCGCTATGGTTCCCTCCCTGTTTATCCGTCCAAACAGTGGGAAAGACTTTGGCGTTGGGAGCCCCAGTGTGCTCCACATGTGTTTGACATTACTGTGACATGGCCGCCTCTCAGGGGAGAATGAGAATGTCAGAGAGCAGAGGAGCCGTCCAGCTCCCAAACATCTGGAGTAACGACGAACACATTGGCACCGCAGTGTGGGAGCGGAGAGTTACATCTAAACCACATGCACACACACTATACACACACTATACACACACTATACACACACTATACACCCACTATACACACACTATACACACACTATACACACACTATACACACACTATACACACACTATACACACACTATACACACACCATACACACACCATACACACACTATACACACATCATACACACACCATACACACACCATACACACACTATACACACACTATACACACACACTATACACACACTATACACACACCATACACACACCATACACACACTATACACACACTATACACACACCATACACACACTATACACACACCATACACACACTATACACACACTATACACACACCATACACACACTATACACACACTATACACAGACTATACACACACTATACACACACTATACACACACCATACACACACTATACACACACCATGGACACACACACACACACACATATATATATATATATATATACACACACAGACACACACCATGGACACACACACACACACACATATATATATATATACACACATATATATATATACACACACACACATATATATATATATATATACACACACATATATATATATATATATATATATACACACGCATATATATATATATATACACAGCACCCACATGCACGCACACTATACACACACTATGGACACACACACATATATATATATATACACACACATATATATATATATACACACACACATATATATACACACACACACAGCACCCACATGCACGCACACTATACACACACCATGGACACACACATATATATATATATATACACACACACACACAGCACCCACATGGACACACACTCTCACTTGTTACAGAACAAACATATGCTGTACTATACTGCACTTTCACTCAAAACAAGATCTTCTGTGCTTACATTTCCTTTGTGTTGTTATTACACAGAAAAGTGGCCTCTCTTATTTCCCAGGGTACGGAGTGCAGCGCTACAAGACCCATATCACATTTTCTAAGAATTGTTTTACTTTGAGAGAAGATATAAATCTAATCTTACACGTATTATTTGAACCTGTCATGTCTCCGCAGGATAAACGCTTGCAGTAAATTGCCCTCTGATTGTTTTGCTGGTCTCAGGTGTCAGAGCTGAGACTTCCTGTTTTTGAAGAGGACTCAATCAAAAGTGATTATTGTTGTGTTTTCTATGAAATTAGCACTCAACAACATTAGTAAAATAGAGAACACATTAACAACCCATTGACTTAAACCTTGCACCTCAGACACAATATTCTCTTTTGTGACATTGAATAACCAAGGGGTGCAGTCTGTGGACGCATTGTGTCACTGACACCGACTTCATTATGAGAACTGAGCCTGTGAACTGGCGAAAGCTACAACCAAAACACTCATGACAGAGAGAGAGAGAGAGAGAGAGAGAGAGACACTTCATGTTAACCCTCCCTCCCTCCCACTTCCCAACTTCCCATGGGATATGCAGATTAGAGACAGACACAGGAAACACGCTGGAATAATCTGCTGTAGCACTGAACAATTTTTAATCAAACGTACAGCGGGGAAGTTCATATCGCTGCTCCTCACTCGGATATAATGAGTTCCTCCCTTTTCTCCCACCTCGCCCTCAGCCAGCCCCTTATCACACAGAGAGAGAGAGAGAGAGAAACGCTGACTGGAGATAGAGTTATTAAGTGTTCACACACACTCCTCTCCACAATGACTTCTGAGGCGTCTGGAAGGGGGCTGATGGGGGCTGTGGGCTCAGGCTGGGATTGGGGAAGGAAGGCAAGACAGACGATCAGGGGGGTATGGCCTCCTCACATATTTGTGAAATTAGAAAGCTGTTATCTCGTGGAAACAGAAGCTTTGCCACAGATGGTTCCGTCACTCTTCAAGTGGGTTTGAGCCGAGTGCTAAGGATGTGAGGTACTGTATTGTAACTATACTGTTCCCACACAGATCAGGGATTTAATATGAAAAGGGGAGAGATTTCATTGATGTCAGAATTTTTGGAGAAAAAAAACAAAAGTGCTTTGAGGAGGGCCTATCTTCCCAGGGAAACTTTAGGGCTGAATCCCTGTAGGGCGACTTTGATTTGGGGGCGGCTAAAGTTTTCCAGCAGTCTCTGAAATATCCGGAGAGAGTACAGACGACAAGGTGGTGATGCCAGTGAACAAAGGAGGTAGATGGGCAGAAGGGGGGGGGATAACAAAGCGAGAGCGGAAGTGAGGAAGACATTTACAAGTTGGAGAGAGAGCCAGAGAGACTGGGGGATAAACAAAGACATATGAGGACACTTTCCTCAGAGCAGAGGGACAGCGTTCTGAAGGAGCAGAGGGACAGCGTTCTGAAGGAGCAGAGGGACAGCGTTCTGAAGGAGCAGAGGAGACAGCGTTCTGAAGGAGCAGAGGGACAGCGTTCTGAAGGAGCAGAGGAGACAGCGTTCTGGAGGAGCAGAGGGACAGCGTTCTGAAGGAGCAGAGGGACAGCGTTCTGAAGGAGCAGAGGGACAGCGTTCTGAAGGAGCAGAGGGACAGCGTTCTGAAGGAGCAGAGGGACAGCGTTCTGAAGGAGCAGAGGGACAGCGTTCTGAAGGAGCAGATGAGACAGCGTTCTGAAGGAGCAGAGGGACAGCGTTCTGAAGGAGCAGAGGGACAGCGTTCTGAAGGAGCAGAGGGACAGCGTTCTGAAGGAGCAGAGGAGACAGCGTTCTGAAGGAGCAGAGGGACAGCGTTCTGAAGGAGCAGAGGGACAGCGTTCTGAAGGAGCAGAGGGACATCGTTCTGAAGGAGCAGAGGGACAGCGTTCTGAAGGACAGCGTTCTGAAGGAGCAGAGGGACAGCGTTCTGAAGGAGCAGAGGGACAGCGTTCTGAAGGAGCAGAGGGACAGCGTTCTGAAGGAGCAGAGGGACAGCGTTCTGAAGGAGCAGAGGGACAGCGTTCTGAAGGAGCAGAGGAGACAGCGTTCTGAAGGAGCAGAGGGACAGTGGTGAGGGAAACCTGGACAGACACCGACAGACAGAGTCAGGAGTTAACCCTGCAGTTGCCGTAGACTAGAAGATACACCGGCACGAGGATCATGTCTGTGTGGATTCTCTGTCTGTACATGACGGTCAGCTAGGGGCTAGGCCTGTTTAACCACTGTGTGAATGGCAGCAGGCTACTTTAATTAGCCTATTAGCAAACACTATTACCCTGCCAATTATAGGGCCATCTATATGACTGCTCCCTCTCACTGTTTTTTTGGGGGGGGGATAGGCCCTAGTTTGAATGGTGGATTCCAGCCGTCAGTCTGGTCCCAGAGGAAACGCGGGTATTTATTTCAGCAGCTTCCAGTGCTGCAGGCTTCGTGCTAAATGGAGATTTGCAGGGGGAGAAGCCGTCAAAGCTTCTGTTTAACTGGTCACATGACTCCCCTGATTGGAGTCCCTACGCAGGCGGGTTGCGGCCTATGGGGTGCTGGGGATGGAGAATAGCAGAGACACATCACCCACTATGTGACTGCCTCCTCGCTAATGTCATGAGCTATTGTGCATGTGCCTGGGGCATGTGAAGGGGTATGAGATAGGGAGTCACAGCCCGGGGGAGCCGTTAACAGGGATGCAGATGGTGTCAGTGGTGACAGACAGAACAGCTGTTTAACGCTGTGTGAAATACATGGTTCCAGTTCTCAACATTGCCGACTGAGAGGAGGTGAGAACAGCAAGACTCGGTGTTGTTTAATTTGGTCACTTCGGTGCAGGTGTCAATTGGCTGTTTGTGCTCGCCGGTCACAGACACAGAATGAGAGAGAGGAAAGAGACAATAGGCCTTCACACATCCACTGATTCAAAAACGGTCCAACATTTCAAAAAACACACACACATTGTGTTCGAGGGAGATGGACAGGCGATGTGTGGTCAGTCAGGAGGTGTGTGTGTCAGGGGGGGTTAGGTTGAAGTCAGTTTGTGCTCCATAAATCAGGAGTAATGATGTAAGAGGCAGAGCAAACACAGCAGGTCTGGGCTGCAGCTGGCCGTGGGGCTGATCTGGCCAGAGAGAGAGGAGAGAGAGAAACACACAGAGAGCAGAGACGGCAGCTGTCAGACCCCGGTCCCCGTCCTCCTTCCCATCGCACACCTGTCACACAGGAAGTCCGGGCCTGCCACTGTTTCCTGGATACGCCTCCTCAGCCAAACACACTCTCCTGCCTCCTGCTGCAGCCTCTAGACTCTAGAGTCTAGAGCCTCTAACACAGAGATTGAGCTGGGAGCTGAGAGAGAGAGAGAGAGAGAGAGAGAGAGAGAGCATTGTGACGGCTCTGAATGCATCATTCATAACAGGCAAACAAAGTAAATAAGGCCCAGGGAAAACAGATCTATATTTGTGTCTGGCGCAAACGTTTCCCATGTACTCTCAGTGACATGGCTCTGATGTTTATGCTAGTGCTCTATGACAGACAGAGAACAGATCACTGGACAGTTTGGACTTCTTCTCTAACTCTCCCACAGAGACAATGGCCCACATGCCCACACTCATGTGAGGAATATTCCCACGCTTACTCACCCTTCCCCTTCCCCTTCCCATGACCAATCTGAACTAATCCAGATGTACAGCTCGCAGATGGACTCACACTCTCACTACATGCCTCTCTCTCTCTCTCTCTCTCTCTCTCTCTCTCTCGCTCTCTCTATCTCTCTCTCTCTCTTTCTCTCTCTCTCTCTGCTCCCAGTTTGGCTCAGTCAGAAATGCTAGAGTGCTGTACAGGAAGTGATGTCACACAGCCCTGTGGCAGACGGTTGATGGGCGATGACGATGAGGCAGCCAGGCTGTTAACAGCAGCCGGAGCATCAATGTTGTCATTGGCAAAGTTCTTCTTTGTTTTTGTCAGGATTGTCAAGGCGGGCCCTCAGGAGGGCTCCTCGCCCTATTCCCAAGCCGCCCTTCATGCTGCCTGTATGCAATTAACAGAGTAATTAAAAGCCTGATGAGCTAATTGGTGTTTGGTGAAGCTGCAGGTGTTTTGATAGGGGAGCTTGTTTGTGTAAGTGCACAGTATAAACAGATTCCGATCGAGGGTAATTTTTGGCACGGTTTCCCCCCATAATTTGAATAATATGGGTGTTTAGGGGAAAGCAGGTCCATTACCGTTACTGTTAAATAGGCCAAAGTTAATCCAATTGTCATAAATCTTAATCATAAGAGAAATAAACACTTTTATTCAAAGTTGTTCTGGAAAGGTATTAAGTATAAACTCAATTTGGGGAGAAATGACATCATGTGAGGTCAGGTCTGATGGGGTCTTGTTGAACTGTGACCTCATTGTTGTCCAGAGAAGGTGGAAGAGAGAAATGACTTTCATTTAAACTTTTTTCAAGCTCAAATTAAATGTTGTTGTACCCTGAGGCAGAGCTCTCAGCTGGCAGGAGAGAGAGAGAGCGAGAGACAGAGAGAGGCTGAGGCTGCCTCTGTGAGAAGGAGCAAAGGAAGAGAATTGCTCTGAGGAACTGGGCCAAATAAGTCCCCCTCTCCTCCCTGCACCCCCCTCTCCTCCCTGCACCCCCCTCTACTCCCTGCATCTCTCTCTCTTGTTCCATGTCTTCTTTTTTGCTTCCCCTCCCTCTACCCAACCCTTTCCTCTCCACCTCTCTTCATCTCTCTCTCTTTCTATGTCTTTATAGTGTACTTTATATATCCCTGTACCTTCCCCCACTCTCTTCTCTCTCTACCCGCCATGTTTGAGTGTTTTCTCTGTTCTGTTCTGCTCTGTGCCCTCCCTCCCTCCCTCTCTCAGCGTTGGCAGATGTGCTGGTGACGGCTGTGTGCCCATGGCGCTGGCGGTCCCCAGGTGGCAGAGATGACAGTTATTGATGTTCAGGTGTGAGCTTTTTACAGTGGGCCTGGAGCCTCTAGCCAGCCAGCTCCACGCACTCTGAGCACGCTCTCCTGCTGAATGGGTCTGATAGAACAGCAGCAGCAAGAACACAAACAACACAGCAACAAGTCCACCTGAGAATTAGGGCTTTAGCTGCTTGTGAGCACACAGCTGTGGACTTGTCTGATACGATTGGAAGTCCAGCTTTTCTTCCCTTTGGTTGTGTTGCCAGTATGAGTAGAATCTTGGTGCAAACTGCAGAGGCCATATTTTCTTTGCTGAAATTAGGATGTTGACGGATCCAAACAACGGGCCAGTTAGTTCTTGTTGGTATGTGTATGTGTGTGAGATCCCCAGAGTGGCCGCACACTCGTCTCTGTGTCTCGGCCGGTGCCAGTGCCCAGTGCCAGTGCCCAGTGCCGTCCTAACACACTCCAGATGTGCCAGGCCGGGGAGTTGTTCTTGGCACGGCCCGCCTCGGCAGAATGTCACAAATACTTTCCTTTATTTAGGAATGGCTCTGGGTTAGCGGCTGGGGAGAACGGTAGGGGAGGAGGGGAAGGAGAGAGGAAGGGAGCAGAAGGAGAGAGGAAGGGAGGAAAAAGAGAGCTAGAGGGAGGGTGGGAGCAAAAGGAGAAAGGGGGGGGGGGGGTGGAGGAGAAACAGAGCTCCATGGAACATCTGGATTTTATTAGCAGCCATTGGGAAAATGTGAAAAGGACGTTTTTTTTTCTGTGAGTAGCGATATGCTCCATGTAACCACTTCACTGCCGAGCGACGCCCTCCCTGAAGAGAACAGATGGCCGCTAGACTTCAATACAATTATATCAATAACAGTCATCACAGCCGTCAGCGCCACATGACAAGCACACTAAAGTACAGAGAAGCAGGGAACCGAAACTTGTCTCACAAGTGCTGTTGTGTTGGGTGGGGAAGGAAGCCGACACTGAAACGCAGGTCCCTCGTCAGGGCGTTTTCGTCACCATCACCATGAAGTCTCCCTCTCCCTCACAGCTCAAATCAAGAGCTGGCTTTTCCACCAGCCCGCCACTAACATTACCCAGAAACAGCAAACAGAGGGGGGATGGAGAGAGGTGGAGGAATAAACTGTTATGTAGTCGGTAAATGAATAAACACAAAGACGTAAGGGAATACACACTGCTGCACTGAACAACGCAGAGACTGAGAGTCCTATTTAAACATAAACAGAGAAGTAGAGAGTAGAGAGTAGGGAGTAGAGAGTAGAGAGAGAGTAGGGAGTAGAGAGTAGAGAGTAGGGAGTAGGGAGTAGAGAGTAGAGAGTAGCAGTATTGGTTCCTTGTTTTCCATGTTGTTCTACCTTTCTCCCTGGCCATGCCTCATGTCTCAGACATCTGAGTACTGTATCCGCTGTCTCTGACTGGTGCAGACGAGGAGAGAGCTGATCTCTCCTGTGTATTAGACCGTTTTACACTGACCTTGTCCTGGTCTGTCCTGGTCAGCTCGTGTCCTCTGCCCAGTAACTCAGTGGTAACTAGGTCAGCCCAGGAACCAGTGTGTCTGGCCTCATCCCTCTCTCCTCCTCCTCAAATGGATGGAGTGTCTGAGGACCCCCTCCTCCTCCTCCTCCACACAGCTGGGGTCTCAGCAGTTACACACCACATGGGTCACCGCTGCACTGCCGCCACACCCTAAATGGTTTTAACATATATTCTGTGAGTTATTACTGTATGTGCTGTGAGGCTCCTGCTGCGCCCAGTCTAACTTTCCCTATGTTGTCTATCTTTCATTCTACACACACACACACACACACACACACACACAGACACGTTCACACACATGCATTTTCTCCCTGGGCCTTTCAGTTCTCCATTATTAAACAGAAATGTATTCCCCACTGAATGTTTGTTTTCACTAAACATATTTGTTCAACCCAGTCTGTGTAGTATCGCAGTGATTCTCAAGTAACAGGGTAACGTGTATATTTGTTTCTGCTTGTTCCGTGCTTGTACATTTCTGTGGAGGGAGCTGGGGGTGCTCTCTCTCCAAGGCTCTCTCACACCCTGTCATTAGTGAACCTAAAGCTGAACTCTAAATCAGCTCAAGATGATCCCCAGTCTGGTTTCTAACACAAAGAGAGATAAAGACAGAGAGAGACAGAGAGACACAGAGAGAGAGAGACCGGGAGAGTGACCGAGAGACAAAGAGAGAGACACAGGGAGAGAGAGAGAGAGAGAGAGAGAGACCGAGAGACAAAGAGAGAGACACAGGGAGAGAGAGAGAGGCACAGAGAGAGAGAGTGAGACACAGAGAGAGGAGAGAGAGAGTCTGCCATTCAGACAGGTTGACTGAGTTCTCCCAGGCAGGAGGACCTTTACATCATCATCAATGCCAGGTTCATCCATCCAGCATGTCTGATCACTATCTAACCCACTATCCCTCTGCTCCAACATCTCCCTCCCGTCAGACCTAGTCTATTCTTTATGGTGCCTCCACCCACTCCCATGCTAAGGGGTCTCTGTCAATCCCTGGGTCAGGAGAGGGGCGATGGGGATGGGGAGTCAGGGAGTCTGGAGGGGGCTAGGGAGAGGGGTGCGGGGGTCCCTGGGTGCGGGGTCCTGGGGCCGAGGCGCAGGGCTCTAATCCCCATGTTTTGATGTGAGGCCTGTGTTTGTGTGGACTACTCGGCGGCCTGATGGGGAGCAGATGTGGGAAGGCAGGCGGGCGGGCACCGAGCCAGAGCAGCTGGGAGAAATTAAAAACAACAGCATTCCTGGAGACTGGGGGAATTACAGAGAGAGGGAGAGAGAGAGAGACAGGGAGAGAGGGAACGCGCTAGAGACAGGGAGAGATTTAGGGGTATGTGTCCCAGAGAGGAGCCCATTTGGAGAGAGGGAGAGCGACAGAGGTGCAAGAGAAGATCTCTAGAGACCACCTCAGAGTCTGTCTGCGTCTAAGGCACAGTTACAGTAGCTCTGTTATAATGTGAAGGATAGGCCATGTGATAACAGAGACACTACCAGCAGCCAACCAGCCTCTTAATGGCCTGTCATTACATGATGGTTTCTTGTGTGTTTGGTGGTTTTAGTGAAAGCGTATGTCCTGAAATCTATCAAGAGACCCAGAAATAGCTCCAGAATAACAAACTGGAGTGTGATCTCGCACGGAATAGTTTTTCATCTTATTTGTAGCACAATAGGACTGAACTGAAACCCTTTTTAGAACACAGATTGCTGACTGACCGTTCCTTCCCTGAAAGCCATTTTTAGGCGTGATTACGGGAAACATACAGCTGTGTACAGGAGAGACTGACAGCAGTGTAATCAGCAAAAGCTTTTGACTGCATACTGTGGGCTGCAGCTAAGGCCAGAGCCAGCGCCGGGCTCCCAAATCCTCAGGGAGTCTATGAGGCAGCATTGTATCCTGGGTAAGAATCTATTTTCTGTATTGATTACTGTGTAGATCCACTTCGAGTGGGAGATAAAAGGGCTGCGTGGAAGGAAGAAGAGGAAGGCTCAGAACGTCCTGTACCACTCCCCTGAACAGGATCCACTGTGGTGCTCCGGTGCCATGGTTCCTTAATTAGACAGAGGAAACACAGTGAAAGCAACAGGACACACGCTGTGGTCAGATGGACATGCTGGGGGATTGACAGCTCTACCCAGGAAGTCTGTTGAGGTGTGGACCATCAACTCTGTTTCTCTCTCTCTCTCTCTTACCAGTCTCTCCATCTCACTCTGTCTTTCCCTCTCTGTTTTTCCCTTGGCACGAGTCCTTCCTGTCCTTCAGCACAATGGGAGCACAGATGGCCACAGATGGGGGGGGGGGGGTTTGGACAGAGCAGACTTTCTAATGTATTAAAAATGAAATCCAGAGTTGTGTGTGAGTGTGTGTGTGTGTGTGCATCCTTTAGCTGGTCAGATTAAACAGCTGTGAGTAATCCCACAGCAGTTGCAGACAGGCCAGGAGGGCAGGACTCCTCTCCTCCTCTCTCCCCCTCGCCCCAGGAGTCTCGGCCCTCCCAGCCAGGCCGTCCCAGAACCCCTCGGGAGCCCTAGCAGCAGTTGCCATGTGAAGGAACTCTCCCCGAGGAGTAAATTAACAGCCCTGATTGAGGCATGCTTTCTGTCAAAATGGTCACTGTTTCAATCAAATCACAGTCAGAGGGTGGGTCAAGATTGTTCAGTCGTCATGGAAATAGAGTGCGTGTACATTATGGGATTCGAGTGAAATGACCAATCAGGTCAGTCAGTCTGCCTGCATTTTTTTAAACCAAAAAAGTGACAAGAACCCAGGCCTCAAAGAGTGTGTGTGCGGTCCTCTTTAGTTGTTTTGTTGTTGTCGAAGTCAGTCAGTATAGCTACAATAGCTCCTGAACAGGAATACTCTTTGTTGATTGTGGTGACTGATGGACGAGCCCTGCCCTGCCTGCCTCCTCTTCTCTCTGACAGACAGACACCCAGGCAGACCAGAGAGGAGAGCAGCCCAGCCATGCAGCACAGGGCCAGGCAGGGTACCTGTCTACATTTGTCCATGGCTGGGAGCGGGGACATTGCAGTCCTACTAGCAGGAGCCACCAGCTCAATATACCAGTATTGATGCAGGGACTGGTTTGCGTTTTTACTTTACCTTCTATACCGGTATTTGCATGTTTGGTTTGTTAAATGTGATACGCCATGTGTAATGTCACTTTTTATAGTTGACTTCGCTACTTGAGTCATCTCTCTCCGCACTTTCTCTCCGTGACACTTTCCACACAGACCTAGCCACGCCCCCTGTCACTCAAGGAGCGCATTTAATGTTCCTCGACCACAAGACACTTGCGTTCAGTCGGCATGGTCAATGTAGCATATACAACAACGATACTGATGACAACAATGCTGTTTTCACTTTGCTTCTTAACATAAATCCACTAGCGTTCTATAGTGACACTATTAGTTTGTGTTTCTTACATCAGCAAACAGCTAGTTTGTCTTTTCTTAGCAAGTTGCCCTAAATCTTGTTAGCCGCTAAAGCTAATAGCTAGCTAATAAGTGTACTGAGTAAGAGCAAACGTAGCTGATGGTGTGGACCTAAATCAGCATGTTGTTTGTGCAATAGTATCTTCTAAATCAGAGAAATATGCGAAGCAAGAATATGTTGGCTACATGAAGTAGCTAAGAGAAAACATTCAATGTAGCCAAAGCTGATAGGGTCCCCTAGAAAACACTTATCAACACTAGTTCCTACCCTGTCAAAATAACTCCTCCCTGGCGTTTTAATTCGTTGTCATCTCAAACAACACTGTATTCAAAGTGCCCACTATTATATTCTAACTATAGAATTAGAATAGTCTTTATATTTATGATACTGCCCAATCCTTTCACTGGTTATTTTGTCTTACCCTGTCCATAGATTCGTTTTATATTTCCATGATTCCATTTTTTTTGCTCTAATTCGCAATTCAAATCGCAATTGCAACATTTGGTTAAAAATAAATCCTAGATTATATGCCCACATCATGCAGCACTGTGGAAATGATCTCCAAAACAAAAAATACCATCCAATTTTTTTAAAAATACAGTGGTATAATATTTTGGCCATATCGCCCAGCCTTAGCAGGGTTTCAATACTAACACCTTGTGTTTAGGGGGATCGGAGTGGTGTCCTGGCGAGCGCCCCTTGTGTTTGAGAGGACCACAGTCAGATTTTCAATGGCCATTGTAGCTTCTAGAATCTAGAATAACACTCTTGAAAATCAGAGCCTAACTTTTTGGGAGTTCTACATGCAAATATGGAAATAGCCCAGAGAAGAGAAGAGTTTAAAAGAGAATGTTAACTGTGGCAGGAATTACTGTGGAAGGGTTCCATTCATTAACCATTGCTCTGGAACACAGTGTGCCCTGCATATTTTTTTCATAGTCAGAAGCAGAGGATCTGAGTTTAGTAGTTCAGTAGTAGAGAGAAGAGCAGTAAAGGAGCTGCGCCTGTCCGTCCTGGCTGCAGAGGTGACTTCTCCCTGCCACCCCAGAAACACTTTAACCCTGAGGACCGCGGCACCCTCCTGCAGCTGCTCTCCCTGGAGGTCAAGACCTAATTATCCTCCTGTTGCTTGTGTGGCAGTGACCCGATGTGTTTGGTTATTTTTGCACTTGACAGTGGAGGCGGCAGCGGCTGCAGCTTAGCGGGTGGGTTGGGGTGGAGGTCTGTTCCAAACATGGCCAGGAGTACTAGTACTACATGCTAGTGGGGTGCCTGTAGGTCTATGAGGCTCCCTGCGTGGCCGACATGATCCTGCTGTCCGAGTGGAGTGAACTCCGAGACAGCTGATAGAGAGGCCTGGCTTAAACCTTCCTCCTCAGCACATGCCTCTGTACTGGTCTAATGCAGATACTGGGTTCAGGGCTTGCAGGGTATAAACACTATATAAGAGTGGTAGGTACACACACACATGGTCTCACACACTGTAAAGCTATCTTCTCTGTGGCTGTGAAAGACATCACACTCGGCAGCTCATGTTTTTGTAGGAGAAGGATCTCATTCCACCCACATCCCTCTGACGGCTGCAGCTTCCCGTTACACTCAGTGTTTACCATGGAGCATTTAATACTGAATACTCCAACACTGAGCCAGGGCTGATTACTCTCACTGGATAATGTGTATGCATGGCCCCCGAAAAATATATTAGAAAGATTAATACATTTTATCCACATTATTTCAAAGAACAAAATATTATTTTGAATGAAAAATGATGTGATTATGTGTAAACAATGTAGTTGAGATTGCAATCGATAGACCTTTTAATACATCAAAAAGAAACCGACATTTACAGCCTTCTCTCTGCAGCTTTGCATAAGAAACTACAAGAGTTGTGGTCGTAGTAGGAGGCAGAAAGAATGCCAGTGTGGAGACTGGGCAGTGACAAGCCAGTGTGTCCCGGTGTATGTGGAAGGCGGCAGGGCACGGCAGAGGAATAGCAGCCCTTGTCCTATCTCCTGGTAAAGGCGATGCCACCTGACCGCTCCAGGCCGTCCCGTCCCTCCTGTCCCCGACTGGAGCAGCCCTGCCTTTCCTTGTTTGGTCCCAGCTGGGGGCCTCATTCCAGCCTCGTAGAAGTGTCTCTGTGATGGACAGCGGCAGATCCAGCTGCACTTGTCACTGACTGTCACGCGCCTGTCCATATGGAGGACAAGAAGGGACAGGCGGGGAGTATCAGTGGGACTGGGGCGGAGGGGTGGGAAGGGAGAGTGGGGGGTGGGGGGGGTGGAGGACACTGATAGGGATGTCAGTACTACGGGGGCGTTGGTGTGTGGGGGGGGTCCCGTCAACAGCAGCTGAGCGGACCAGCAGGTGTTACTTTATGTCTCCAAGAGCTCTAATATTTTGCATGTTGTTCCAAGCCCCCATCTCTCTATCTCTCTGCTGTAGTACAACATCGTTCACAGAGTCTCTGCAGCAGAAACAAGACCTCACAGCCAGGCCATCAATACATTCTCTCTCATATCAAATCAGTGGGTCATGAGTGGGTTTCAGATAATGGAAGCAACACTGATCAATAAATACAACTAGCTATTAAGATTTTTTTCTGAGAAGTAAATTGCTTGTTTGGATCAGATTTTTATCGTGTGCATTCTGTACCTGGATGTTTGCATCTGGGTGTGTTGGTGTCTGATGTGTCTTCATGTTTGTCTCTTTGTAACTGTCTCTCTCTCTTTCTCTTTTTCTCTCTTTCTCTCTCTCCTTCGCTTTCTTTCTTTATTTCTCTCTCCTCTCTCTCTCTCTCTCTCTCTCTCTCTCTCTCTCTCTCTCTCTCTCTCTCTCTCTCTCTCTCTCTCTCTCCTGCAGGTAGCACAGAACAGAAGGTTGGAACGATGCCCGATTCACCTGCTGATGTCAAAACCCAGCCCAGGTTGACTCCACCCACAATGCCACCTCCACCCCCGGCCGTCAGCCAGGCACCCAATCGCAACGCTTCATTCACACCCACCACCAGTAGGTCAAGTAAGGCATTTTTTAAATTCCTTATTTCTCTGTTTGCACTCTAAAACATGTATGCATGCTATCTTTCAATTAAAAAAAATACTTATATCATATCTTACCTGGCATAAAATACTATTCTGTATTGCTACCATGTCTGTGTTCTCCCTTGAATGCCTGAATCCTCTTTGTACCTTTATAAAGAACCTTGTAAATTCCCTGAGGTAGTACTATGTATCTATCTTGAAGGTGTTTTGTGCAGCATTGGGCCGGGCAGGATGTGAACAGAATAGTGAGCTGGTAGGAGTGCTGCATCAGCTCTTCTCTGTCATTGGCACGGCTCTACCTCTGCGGCTGTTAGGCTGTTAGGAAGGGAACCTGCCTGGGCTTCAGGGAAACGGGCTGCTACAGGCGGCTGCTGGGCTCCATAGGCCTGGCTGTGTGTTTCTGATGATACTGTAGCTTCAACATGAAGACTTGACTTCAGTCAGTTGTGTGTGTAGAATTCCCTGGTGGATCAAGTGTCTTGGAGTATGTGTGAGAATGGCTGTGGCACTGTCTCTGTGTGTGTGTGTGTGTGTGTGTGTGTGTGTGTGTGTGTGTGTGTGTGTGTGTGTGTGTGTGTGTGTGTGTGTGTGTGTGTGTGTGTGTGTGTGTGTGTGTATATGTGGGGGGCTTGTTTACCGGCTGTAGTTGCACAGGGGGCATTGCTGGGCTCGCCGGGCTACAGACCACTTTCTTCCCTATATAGCAATGACAGTCCGTGTTGTTTCACCTGTTGTGGTGGTCACCAGTGTAGCTCGCTCTCCCCTCTAAAACCAGAACACAAGTGGCGGGTCACATGGTTAGCCCACATGTGTGCCGACCGGCCTGGCTCCAATGGAGAGATTAGAGTCAAGGGTAGAAATGAGAGGAACTGTGTACAGAACATATATTCAAACACTACCATCTAACACACACTGTTGGCATACTGCCATATGCACTCCGACAAACTGGGGGAGAAATTAAACACCCTGCAGATTGAAATGTTTTCAAACATTGGATGGGTGGTGGTATCCAGATCGTCATACCATCATTCTCTCATCTCCGCCCTTCTCTCATATCGGGATATACGGTCATACCACCCTTCTCTCATACCGGGATATACGGTCATACCATCCTTCTCTCATACCGGGATATACGGTCATACCGTCCTTCTCTCATACCGGGATATACGGTCATACCGTCCTTCTCTCATACCGGGATATACGGTCATACCATCCTTCTCTCATACCGGGATATACGGTCATACCGTCCTTCTCTCATACCGGGATATACGGTCATACCATCCTTCTCTCATACCGGGATATACGGTCATACCATCCTTCTCTCATACCGGGATATACGGTCATACCGTCCTTCTCTCATATCCACCCTTCTCTCATACCGGGATATACGGTCATACCATCCTTCTCTCATATCCACCCTTCTCTCATACCGGGATATACGGTCATACCGTCCTTCTCTCATATCCACCTTTCTCTCATACCGGGATATACGGTCATACCGTCCTTCTCTCATATCCACCCTTCTCTCATACCGGGATATACGGTCATACCGTCCTTCTCTCATATCCACCTTTCTCTCATACCGGGATATACGGTCATACCGTCTTTCTCTCATATCCACCTTTCTCTCATACCGGGATATACGGTCATACCATCCTTCTCTCATATCCACCCTTCTCTCATACCGGGATATACGGTCATACCGTCCTTCTCTCCTACTGGTATATACGGTCATACCGTCCTTCTCTCATACCGGGATATATGGTCATACCATCCTTCTCTCATATCCACCCTTCTCTCCTACCGGGATATATGGTCATACCACCCTTCTCTCATACCGGGATATACGGTCATACCATCCTTCTCTCATATCCACCCTTCTCTCATACCGGGATATACGGTATTACTGGCTTAGTACACAAGGTGGCTCCAAAAAAAACACAAAAAAAGCCCATTGGGCATCTATTACCAGAATGCTAACAAAATTAGCACAGATATTAGCGAATTTCGATGGAGGCTGCTAGCTAAATACGCTAATGAGCACAAAACAAAAATAAACTAATTGCAGAGACAGGCAATTCTGCTACGAAATGTATACATATCTAGGTAGGCACTACCGAATGTCATTTTTGGTGAGTTTGGACATTTACAAGCGAATGTGGACGAGAGACATTGTCCAAATGAACAAAGTTCCAGACGCATGCTTGTCTTAAGGAAGTACAGCACTGGCTCTGGATCAGCATTTATAGGCTACACTTGTGTCTGTGTGGAGTCTGGAGTTGCTAGGGAAACAGGCATGCCTGCTCTGCTCAGAGAAGAGGGGAGAGGAGAAGACAGACCAAGAACTGAGAGGAGAAAAAATGCAAGGAAATCAAGATCGTGTAAGCTGTACAGGTAACTCATCCAAAGAGCTTTGACTTCTCAAACATGGTAGAAAGCTAACACAATATGATGCCCCGTCATCCTATTAGTTCAGCCACTTACTTTCATTAACTTGCAAGTTAACTTAGGGGTCGAGTTAATGCAGATTTCTGCGTGTTTCACTCAGGAAAGAAAGATAAAATGCTTCAGAAATATCTTGCTGTGTTTTGTAAACGCAGATGTAAAATGCTTGTTATTGTAATTTCTGGTCGGCATCAGGCTAATTTCATACTTCAGTTGCACTTCTCCCCTCAGATGAGAATTCATGAATGGGCATTCTATCAACAGACAGCGCTCTGACTGATGTGTAGCTACCTTTTCTCCTGTACTTTTATCGGTGTAGCCTACTTTTCTCTGGTAAAATGCAAGATTAACTTTAAGCCCAACATTAGGAAATGTAACGGGCTACATTCTTTCTATGATAAACATTAGAAATATGATGGCCATGCAGCTTATTTTTTCATTGGAAGCTCATTTACTTGTGTAGCTAGCTAACAGCCAAGTAGCGTTGCACTTCTGTTGTCATCTGATGAAAATGAAGCTGTTTTCTGCCGAATGTGTTGCACTAATGTCTTTTCTGTGAAGGAAAAACTATAGTTGCATCTCCCTGATCAGTCTATTGAAGCAAAATAACATGGTTGACTTTCGATATAAAACGTGAGCTCTGTCAATACACAGCTGGCCTCACCTGCTCCTGCTTTCTCCTGTTGTGCTATTTCAAACAAACATGACTGGCTCCACTGTCCTGGGGGAACTACGGTTAGCTTCATAATGTCAAATAATGTGACAGGTGAAATGAAGAATGCGATCTGCTTTATCTCCTAACGTATTGCACAAGTTAACTAAAGGTATTTCATTAAAGAGTAGCTACAAATATGAAAGTGTATTGAAAAACCTCAAATCAATAGTTTCAATATATCAAAATACCCTGCTATACAGTATATACGGAGTACCGCCCACCAAGCTTAAAACATATCATATTAAACTCACACATGCATACATCCTTTAACATCTCAATAATTCAGCCGCATACACCCAAGACTAAGAATAAACAAAACATAAAAACATCAGATTTATATACATTATACAGTATAAAAACAAGCCATATCAGAAATATCAGAGGAAACAATAGTATACTATATGATAAGTTACAAATGAGTGAATTGAATATGATTTCATTCTGAATGAGACGTACATCTTGTTGTGACAGTCACTGAAGACAATTATGGAGTGTAAGAATATCCCACCAATATTGGGTAATGTACCATTCAGTAGATGAAGCAGGGGAAAGGTGGAGCTTGGAACAGAGGGAGTAGTGGAGGGGTGTGGAGCAGGAGTGTGGCAGCCAGGCAGGGTGGGGAGGTGGGGTGGGGGTGCCCTGAACCTGAAAGCTGCAAATCTACTTTCAGCTGGTGGACATGTGCAAGGACTGATTTAGCAACACACCTGCTATTGGAATAAACTAACACAGGCCACAGGCCTATTTTTGGCACCTCTTTAACACGTTCCTCTTATAGTTGTGTCCTACTGAGTGAGTGGGTGAGCGAAAGTTAGAAACAGACTGGTGAAGGGGAGGAGGGGCAGTGGGAAAGAGGGGGGGTCAAACGGTCCCACTTGTGAAAGGCAGCTGAAGTTACTGCACACAGAGCCTTCACTCAAACTGGTATGAGCCGAGGCAGAGCACGAGCAGCAGAGTACGGGTTAGCAGGCAACAGTGTCTTTACCCAGCCTTAGTGTGTTCCCTGGCCTCAGCTTTAGTGTGTTCCCTGGCCTCAGCCTTAGTGTGTTCCCTGGCCTCAGCTTTAGTGTGTTCCCTGGCCTCAGCCTTAGTGTGTTCCCTGGCCTCAGCTGTAGTGTGTTCCCTGGCCTCAGCCTTAGTGTGTTCCCTGGCCTCAGCCTTAGTGTGTTCCCTGGCCTCAGCCTTAGTGTGTTCCCTGGCCTCAGCTTTAGTGTGTTCCCTGGCCTCAGCTTTAGTGTGTTCCCTGGCCTCAGCTTTAGTGCGTTCCCTGGCCTCAGCCTTAGTGTGTTCCCTGGCCTCAGCTTTAGTGTGTTCCCTGGCCTCAGCTTTAGTGTGTTCCCTGGCCTCAGCTTTAGTGTGTTCCCTGGCCTCAGCCTTAGTGTGTTCCCTGGCCTCAGCTTTAGTGTGTTCCCTGGCCTCAGCTTTAGTGTGTTCCCTGGCCTCAGCCTTAGTCTGTTCCCTGGCCTCAGCCTTAGTGTGTTCCCTGGCCTCAGCTTTAGTGTGTTCCCTGGCCTCAGCCTTAGTGTGTTCCCTGGCCTCAGCTTTAGTGTGTTCCCTGGCCTCAGCCTTAGTGTGTTCCCTGGCCTCAGCTGTAGTGTGTTCCTGGCCTCAGCCTTAGTGTGTTCCCTGGCCTCAGCCTTAGTGTGTTCCTGGCCTCAGCCTTAGTGTGTTCCCTGGCCTCAGCTTTAGTGTGTTCCCTGGCCTCAGCTTTAGTGTGTTCCCTGGCCTCAGCTTTAGTGCGTTCCCTGGCCTCAGCCTTAGTGTGTTCCCTGGCCTCAGCTTTAGTGTGTTCCCTGGCCTCAGCTTTAGTGTGTTCCCTGGCCTCAGCTTTAGTGTGTTCCTGGCCTCAGCCTTAGTGTGTTCCCTGGCCTCAGCTTTAGTGTGTTCCCTGGCCTCAGCTTTAGTGTGTTCCCTGGCCTCAGCCTTAGTGTGTTCCCTGGCCTCAGCCTTAGTGTGTTCCCTGGCCTCAGCTTTAGTGTGTTCCCTGGCCTCAGCTTTAGTGTGTTCCCTGGCCTCAGCCTTAGTGTGTTCCCTGGCCTCAGCTTTAGTGTGTTCCCTGGCCTCAGCCTTAGTGTGTTTCCTGGCCTCAGCTTTAGTGTGTTCCCTGGCCTCAGGCTTAGTGTGTTCCCTGGCCTCAGCCTTAGTGTGTTCCCTGGCCTCAGCTTTAGTGCGTTCCCTGGCCTCAGCTTTAGTGTGTTTCCTGGCCTCAGCTTTAGTGCGTTCCCTGGCCTCAGCTTTAGTGTGTTCCCTGGCCTCAGCTTTAGTGTGTTCCCTGGCCTCAGCTTTAGTGTGTTTCCTGGCCTCAGCCTTAGTGCATTCCCTGGCCTCAGCTTTAGTGTGTTTCCTGGCCTCGGCCTTAGTGTGTTCCCTGGCCTCAGCCGTAGTGTGTTCCCTGGCCTCAGCTTTAGTGTGTTCCCTGGCCTCAGCTTTAGTGTGTTCCCTGGCCTCAGCTTTAGTGTGTTTCCTGGCCTCAGCCTTAGTGCATTCCCTGGCCTTAGCTTTAGTGTGTTCCCTGGCCTCAGCTTTAGTGTGTTCCCTGGCCTCAGCTTTAGTGTGTTTCCTGGCCTCAGACTTAGTGCATTCCCTGGCCTCAGCTTTAGTGTGTTCCCTGGCCTCAGCTTTAGTGTGTTCCCTGGCCTCAGTCTTAGTGTGTTCCCTGGCCTCAGCCTTAGTGTGTTCCCTGGCCTCAGCCTTAGTGTGTTCCCTGGCCTCAGCCTTAGTGTGTTTCCTGGCCTCAGCCTTAGTGTGTTCCCTGGCCTCAGCCTTAGTGTGTGCCCTGGCCTCAGCCTTAGTGTGTTTCCTGGCCTCAGCCTTAGTGTGTGCCCTGGCCTCAGCCTTAGTGCGTTCCCTGGCTTCAGCCTTAGTGCATTCCCTGGCCTCTGCTTTAGTGTGTTCCCTGGCCTCAGCCTTAGTGTGTTTCCTGGCCTCAGCTTTAGTGCATTCCCTGGCCTCAGCTTTAGTGTGTTCCCTGGCCTCAGCTTTAGTGTGTTTCCTGGCCTCAGCCTTAGTGCATTCCCTGGCCTCAGCTTTAGTGTGTTCCCTGGCCTCAGCTTTAGTGTGTTCCCTGGCCTCCGCTTTAGTGTGTTTCCTGGCCTCCGCTTTAGTGTGTTCCCTTGCCTCAGACTTAGTGTGTTCCCTGGCCTCAGCTTTAGTGTGTTCCCTGGCCTCAGCTTTAGTGTGTTCCCTGGCCTCAGCTTTAGTGTGTTTCCTGGCCTCAGCCTTAGTGCATTCCCTGGCCTCAGCTTTAGTGCATTCCCTGGCCTCAGCTTTAGTGTGTTCCCTGGCCTCAGCTTTAGTGTGTTTCCTGGCCTCAGCCTTAATGCATTCCCTGGCCTCAGCCTTAGTGTGTGCCCTGGCCTCAGCCTTAGTGTGTGCCCTGGACTCAGCCTTAGTGCATTCCCTGGCTTCAGCCTTAGTGCATTCCCTGGCCTCAGCTTTAGTGTGTTCCCTGGCCTCAGCCTTAGTGTGTTTCCTGGCCTCAGCTTTAGTGTGTTCCCTGGCCTCAGCTTTAGTGTGTTCCCTGGCCTCAGCTTTAGTGTGTTCCCTGGCCTCAGCTTTAGTGTGTTTCCTGGCCTCAGCTTTAGTTTGTTCCCTGGACTCAGCTTTAGTGTGTTCCCTAGCATCAGCTTTAGTGTGTTCCCTGGCCTCAGCCTTAGTGTGTTTCCTGGCCTCAGCCTTAATGCATTCCCTGGCCTCAGCCTTAGTGTGTTCCCTGGCCTCAGCCTTAGTGTGTGCCCTGGCCTCAGCCTTAGTGCATTCCCTGGCTTCAGCCTTAGTGCATTCCCTGGCCTCAGCTTTAGTGTGTTCCCTGGCCTCAGCCTTAGTGTGTTCCCTGGCCTCAGCCTTAGTGTGTTCCCTGGCCTCAGCCTTAGTGTGTGCCCTGGCCTCAGCTTTAGTGTGTTCCCTGGCCTCAGCTTTCGTGTGTTCCCTGGCCTCAGCCTTAGTGTGTTCCCTGGCCTCAGCCTTAGTGTGTTCCCTGGCCTCAGCCTTAGTGTGTTCCCTGGCCTCAGCCTTAGTGTGTTTCCTGGCCTCAGCCTTAGTGTGTTTCCTGGCCTCAGTCTTAGTGTGTTTCCTGGCCTCAGTCTTAGTGTGTTTCCTGGCCTCAGCTTTAGTGTGTTTCCTGGCCTCAGCCTTAGTGTGTTTCCTGTCCCCAGCCTTCGTGTGTTCCCTGGCCTCAGCCTTAGTGTGTTCCCTGGCCTCAGCTTTAGTGTGTTTCCTGGCCTCAGCCTTAGTGTGTTTCCTGGCCTCAGCCTTAGTGTGTTTCCTGGCCTCCGCTTTAGTGTGTTTCCTGGCCTCCACTTTAGTGTGTTCCCTGGCCTCAGCTTTAGTGTGTTCCCTGGCCTCAGCTTTAGTGTGTTCCCTGGCCTCAGCTTTAGTGTGTTCCCTGGCCTCAGCTTTAGTGTGTTTCCTGGCCTCAGCTTTAGTGTGTTTCCTGGCCTCAGCCTTAATGCATTCCCTGGCCTCAGCCTTAGTGTGTGCCCTGGCCTCAGCCTTAGTGTGTGCCCTGGCCTCAGCCTTAGTGCATTCCCTGGCTTCAGCCTTAGTGCATTCCCTGGCCTCAGCTTTAGTGTGTTCCCTGGCCTCAGCCTTAGTGTGTTTCCTGGCCTCAGCTTTAGTGTGTTCCCTGGCCTCAGCTTTAGTGTGTTTCCTGGCCTCAGTCTTAGTGTGTTTCCTGGCCTCAGTCTTAGTGTGTTTCCTGGCCTCAGCCTTAGTGTGTTTCCTGGCTTTAGCCTTAGTGTGTTTCCTGGCCTCAGCTTTAGTGTGTTTCCTGGCCTCAGCTTTAGTGTGTTTCCTGGCCTCAGCTTTAGTGTGATTCCTGGGCTCATCCTTAGTGTGTTCCTGGCCCCAGCCTTAGTGTGTTCCCTGGCCTCAGCCTTAGTGTGTTCCCTGGCCTCAGCTTTAGTGTGTTTCCTGGCCTCAGCCTTAGTGTGTTTCCTGGCCTCAGTCTTAGTGTGTTTCCTGGCCTCAGCCTTAGTGTGTTTCCTGGCCTTAGCCTTAGTGTGTTTCCTGGCCTCAGCTTTAGTGTGTTTCCTGGCCTCAGCTTTAGTGTGTTTCCTGGCCTCAGCTTTAGTGTGATTCCTGGGCTCAGCCTTAGTGTGTGCCCTGGCCTCAGCCTTAGTGTGTTTCCTGGCCCCAGCCTTAGTGTGTTCCCTGGCCTCAGCCTTAGTGTGTTCCCTGGCCTCAGCTTTAGTGTGTTCCCTGGCCTCAGCCTTAGTGTGTTTCCTGGCCTCAGCTTTAGTGTGTTCCCTGGCCTCAGCTTTAGTGTGTTCCCTGGCCTCAGCTTTAGTGTGTTCCCTTGCCTCAGCTTTAGTGTGTTCCCTGGCCTCAGATTTAGTGCATTTCCTGGCCGCAGCCTTAGTGCATTCCCTGGCCTCAGCTTTAATGTGTTCCCTGGCCTCAGCCTTAGTGTGTTCCCTGGCCTCAGCCTTAGTGTGTTCCCTGGCCTCAGCCTTAGTGTGTTCCCTGGCCTCAGCCTTAGTGCGTTCCCTGGCCTCAGCTTTAGTGTGTTTCATGGCCTCAGCCTTAGTGTGTGCCCTGGCCTCAGCTTTAGTGTGTTTCCTGGCCTCAGCTTTAGTGTGTGCCCTGGCCTCAGCCTTAGTGTGTTCCCTGGCCTCAGCTTTAGTGTGTTTCCTGGCCTCAGCTTTAGTGTGTTTCCTGGCCTCAGCTTTAGTGTGATTCCTGGGCTCATCCTTAGTGTGTTCCCTGGCCTCAGCCTTAGTGTGTTTCCTGGCCCCAGCCTTAGTGTGTTCCCTGGCCTCAGCCTTAGTGTGTTCCCTTGCCTCAGCTTTAGTGTGTTTCCTGGCCTCAGCTTTAGTGTGTTTCCTGGCCTCAGCTTTAGTGTGTTTCCTGGCCTCAGCTTTAGTGTGATTCCTGGGCTCATCCTTAGAGTGTTCCCTGGCCTCAGCCTTAGTGTGTTTCCTGGCCTCAGCCTTAGTGTGTTTCCTGGCCCCAGCCTTAGTGTGTTCCCTGGCCTCAGCCTTAGTGTGTTCCCTGGCCTCAGCTTTAGTGTGTTTCCTGGCCGCAGCCTTAGTGTGTTTCCTGGCCTCAGTCTTAGTGTGTTTCCTGGCCTCAGTCTTAGTGTGTTTCCTGGCCTCAGTCTTAGTGTGTTTCCTGGCCTCAGCTTTAGTGTGTTTCCTGGCCTCAGCCTTAGTGTGTTCCCTGGCCTCAGCCTTAGTGTGTTCCCTGGCCTCAGCCTTAGTGTGTTCCCTGGCCTCAGCCTTAGTGTGTTCCCTGGCCTCAGCCTTAGTGCGTTACCTGGCCTCAGCTTTAGTGTGTTTCATGGCCTCAGCCTTAGTGTGTGCCCTGGCCTCAGCTTTAGTGTGTTTCCTGGCCTCAGCTTTAGTGTGTGCCCTGGCCTCAGCCTTAGTGTGTTCCCTGGCCTCAGCTTTAGTGTGTTTCCTGGCCTCAGCTTTAGTGTGTTTCCTGGCCTCAGCTTTAGTGTGATTCCTGGGCTCATCCTTAGTGTGTTCCCTGGCCTCAGCCTTAGTGTGTTTCCTGGCCCCAGCCTTAGTGTGTTCCCTGGCCTCAGCCTTAGTGTGTTCCCTTGCCTCAGCTTTAGTGTGTTTCCTGGCCTCAGCTTTAGTGTGTTTCCTGGCCTCAGCTTTAGTGTGTTTCCTGGCCTCAGCTTTAGTGTGATTCCTGGGCTCATCCTTAGAGTGTTCCCTGGCCTCAGCCTTAGTGTGTTTCCTGGCCTCAGCCTTAGTGTGTTTCCTGGCCCCAGCCTTAGTGTGTTCCCTGGCCTCAGCCTTAGTGTGTTCCCTGGCCTCAGCTTTAGTGTGTTTCCTGGCCTCAGCCTTAGTGTGTTTCCTGGCCTCAGTCTTAGTGTGTTTCCTGGCCTCAGTCTTAGTGTGTTTCCTGGCCTCAGTCTTAGTGTGTTTCCTGGCCTCAGCTTTAGTGTGTTTCCTGGCCTCAGCCTTAGTGTGTTTCCTGGCCTCAGTCTTAGTGTGTTTCCTGGCCTCAGCTTTAGTGTGATTCCTGGGCTCATCCTTAGTGTGTTCCCTGGCCTCAGCCTTAGTGTGTTTCCTGGCCTCAGTCTTAGTGTGTTTCCTGGCCTCAGCCTTAGTGTGTTTCCTGGCCTCATCCTTAGTGTGTTACCTGGCCTCAGCCTTAGTGTGTTTCCTGGCCTCAGTCTTAGTGTGTTTCCTGGCCTCAGTCTTAGTGTGTTTCCTGGCCTCAGTCTTAGTGTGTTCCCTGGCCTCAGCCTTAGTGTGTTACCTGGCCTCAGCCTTAGTGTGGAGCTCTCCGCACCAACCTTAAGGATGCCTGTGCCATCACCACCCTCCTCGACCCTGTCCTCCGGCTCCCTCACACCGCATGACGTCTGGGGGGAGGAGGTAGAGGGACAGGTGGAGGATGGAGGAGGACAACAGACTGGTACTGACGGATGGCCTCTCTCCCTCTCTCTCCCTGCAGTGCTGAACGGGAGCAGTCACTCGAGTCACTCGCCCACTTCGCTCAACGGGGCGCCCTCTACACCCAACGGCTTCAGCAACGGCCCCGCCATGTCGTCCACCGCCTCCCTGTCCAATCAGCAGCTGCCGCCAGCCTGTGGGGCCCGCCAGCTCTGCAAGCTCAAGCGCTTCCTCACCACGCTGCAGCAGTTCGGCAACGACATCTCGCCCGAGATCGGAGAGCGAGTCCGCAGTCTGGTGCTGGGCCTGGTGGTAAGTCCTCTTCTCTATCCCTCTCCCCTGTCTGTCTATCTCGCCCACTCGTTCTTCTACTTTTCTGGAGTTACAGTACTTACTTAGTTGTGTCCAATATCTCTTTCTGTCTCTCCATGTTTTACTGTGAAGCTTCTTTCCCAAGTGTTCCAATCTCTCCCTTCCTCTGGTTTTTGACAGAATTCCACCCTGACCATAGAAGAGTTCCACTCCAAACTCCAGGAGGCTACCAACTTCCCGCTGCGTCCCTTTGTCATTCCGTTCCTCAAGGTAAGCACATCAAAACCCAACGTAGACACACCCTCCCTTTTTCCAATAGGCTGCCTAGGAATCCCCAGGTTATATTCCCCAGTATGTCCCTTTGAGCAGCTTCCGCTTCTGATATTAGCTTGCATATGGAGATGGAAGGAAGGGCTTTCGAGAACAAAACCCACCCAAACAAACAAAGAATATTCTCCGGATGGCTGGCCAGTGTAGAAAGCGACCTGGTTTCTGTGCCTGAGCCGTGTGTGATTCCTCCATTAGTGTGTGGGTGTGGAGCTGATTGAAGCTCGGTATATAAAGGGAGTAGGACCCTGCAGATTTCCAACCCAGTCTGCTGCCGCCTGCCTGGCGCTGGGCTGATCCGCTGGTCCATATGGCCATCGTTTGCGATTCATTAAAACTGGCACACGAGTGTTTACCCTGAGTGGTGCGGCGTGGAGCGGAGGGAGGGAGGGAGGGGAGGGTAAATAAGGCTCCCTGACAGATGTTGCCGGCCCGGGGCGGCTACCACGCAGAGCTTTTTACTCTGGCTGATGTCTTTGGCCTGATCCTGTTACCTGCATTGTCAAACCCACAGTCACGGAGACGAGAGCAAGGCGAGAGAGAGAGAGAGAGAGAGAGAGAGACAAAATCCATCTTTCCGAACGACTGTCATTATGAATAACACATTACTCTGCTGTGGTCCAGAAGTCACAATGCCAGCTGTTCAATACATAACACATGTAACAAATGTGACAGTAGGGAATGGGCCTTCAGGGACACTGCTGACGGTTCTGATGGAGGGAGGGGCAGTCATGCTGACACTGCGTGTGCGTGTCTGTGTGCGCGCGTGCCTGTGTCTGTCTGTGTGTCGGTGCTGGGTGCTGGCCGTGCTGCTTGGTGGTGACTAGGGCACACATTCCTGTCTGTCCCACACACTCTGTCTCTCTGTCCCTCCTGTTTATTCCCAGAGCAGAGGGACATATGGGGGACAACAGGGGGGCGGGCCAAGCTGGAGTCATGCCTGGTTATTAACTATAATTGCAGACATGATGGTGGCTTGTACGGTTGTGGATGGAATGTATTCCACACACCACATACCAACACAAATACATTCACATACATACAATACATTCACTATGGAGATCTTGGTTAGCTCAGTGAGGGAAAGATGAACAAGCAAACAGTATCTGCTCTATAGGAAGGTGTTAACTAGCAACCAGGCAGCATTCCCACAGTGTGCTAGATAGATAGATAGATAGATAGATAGATAGATAGATAGATAGATAGATAGATAGATAGATAGATAGATAGATAGATAGATAGATAGATAGATAGATAGATAGATAGATAGATAGATAGATAGATAGATAGATAGATAGATAGATAGATAGGCCAGTGTCTGATGGGCGCTAGCTGTCTCATTAGGGGAGATTATTATTATTGTGAGAGTGGCATGGCGTGCCTCTAGCAGCATCCAGAGGATGGCTCAGGACCTTGTGTCAAGAGGACAGTTTTCCAGCCGGCCTGGTGTGCCATGAGGTTACACATCTGTGACATGGCAGCTAGCGCTGTGCTTTGTCAAAGTGACGGCCTGACTGAGCTCTCTGACAGCACCCACTTACCCCTCCTCTCTCCCCTCTTCCTCCCCCTGAGGGAGACAGACACTGGGGAGGAATGTGTGGTGGTGGGTCTGTGTTATCTCACCCTCCCTGTCTCATCCTCTCTCTTTCTCTCTCAATCTCTCTCGCTCTCTCACTTTCTCTCTAAATCGCTCTCACTTTCTCTCTCAATCTCTCTCTCTGTCTTTGTCTTTCCCTCCCACATGCTCTGGCTCTTAATTCTAAAACTATTTTATTTTTATGCCCTGTCTCTCCTCTCTCATCCTCCACCTCCCACCTTGACCCTCCTCCTTGTCTTGCCTTTTTCCACTTACCATATCTTCTCCTTTCATTCCTCCTGTCCCTCCTCCCTTCTCTCCCCCTTCCCTCTCCTCTCCCAGGCGAACCTGCCCCTGCTTCAGAGGGAGCTCCTCCACTGTGCACGGATGGCCAAGCAGACACCCGCCCAGTATCTGGCCCAGCATGAGCAGCTGCTGCTGGACGCCAACGCCAGCTCGCCCCTGGACTCCTCTGAGATCATGATGGAGATCAACGAGCATGGCAAGAGGAGGACCCCCGACAGGTACTGAGTGACCAGCACACACACACACACACACACTCAAAATACACACACACACTCAAAATACACACAAACTCAAAATACACACACACACACACACACTCAAAATACACACACACTCAAAATACACACACACACACTCAAAATACACACACACACACACTCAAAATACACACACACACACTCACACACACTCAAAATACACACACACTCTCAAAATACACACACACACTCAAAATACACACACTATGCAGACACGTCACATGCCACAGCTGGAAAACAACTTATCACTCCTCTCCCTCCATCTTACAGCAGAAACACAACTGAAAAAACACACACAGGCTTACACACACAAATAATTGAATTATTTCTGGGTATTTGGAAATGCCAAGCCACAAGGGGGAGGTTATAAATCCTCTGTGCGGGAGGCGGAAGTCTGGGCAGCCCTGATGCCAGGCGGGTAGGGAGGGTGATTCAGGCTGTGCCAGCTGTCTGCGAGGGGAGGAGGAGGAGGAGGAGGGAGGAGGAGGACAAGTCCAGATGCTGTGGACGTCACGCTATAACCACAGCAGCAGCAGTGGCTCTGTGTCAGCGGCCCCAGTACAGTATGAGGAGATGTCCTAAGTCCAACCCACAGACAATGCCCTCACTGTCCTATACACTTCCCTGCCCTCCCCACAGCAGCCTGCTGCCATATCCGCCCCACATAGTGGGCCGTATGAAGGGGCTGGTGGAGACACATCTGGAATTTAAGACAGACAAAACCACAGCACTACTCTCCACCTCCCCATCTCTCTCACTCCCCATCCCTTTATCTTTGGCTTCCTCTCCTCTCCTCACCTCTCCTCTCCTCTCTCCTTTCTCTTCTCTCCTGTCCTTTCCTTCAGTCAGCTAGTCAGTATGTCAGAGATGTGTCCAGATCCTGCTGAACCCCTGCTTGAGCTTATAGTGACGGGGAGGGAGGGAGGGGGGGGAGGGGGAGAGAGAGAGAGGGTGGAGGAACGGGCAATCCCTCTGTAATCTGCACACCTCCGCCTCCCAACCCCTGGCTTACAGTGTCACGGTGGGCTGGGCCAGCTGTTGCTTAGATATGTGAGATATCGGTGGCGGGCTAGAGCACTGACAGAGACAGACACATCCCCCCACAGTCTCACCCCACGACCCACAGCCTGCCAGAGGTGGAGAGGGTCTGCAGAGGGGATTGGGGGTAGAGGGTGGGAGGGGATTCATCACGTAAACAAAGAGGGGACAAATACCCATATACACACACACACACACAGAGACAGACAGTAATATACACACACACGGACTCGTAAACAGAAACACACTCGCATCCACATGGCACTGAAATTCCTTTCATTTGCCTTTGATCCCGGGGAAGATAGAGAGCGATTTACCTCCGAATGCCTGGCTGTTTCACCAAGCTAAACAGATGAATATCAACACCGGCGTTTAAACTGTCCAGATGGCTCCCAAAACAGGGCCGCCACTGAACATCTGCCAAACACAGACTCACAACGGCCCCGTAGGTCTGTGGGAGAGACTACACTTGCAAGTTACGAGAGTGAGATGAGGGACGTTAGGATTAAGAGTTTGGATCCCAGCTCGAGACACAGAATATACCGAGTGTATTTCTTACGTATGGCGTACAGCTGTGCACACACTCTGGAGTAGATTCTGTCTGAAGTGAACAGTGAGCTTCTCAGCAGGGGGGATTCCTGAAACACTGTCAGATTTACTGCTCATGTCTTCTAGTAACAACAACAGGTTAGCGGCCCAGTAAATCCAGAATGCGTGGACGTCCTGAATATAACACATCTCATTCCTGTTCCCTTGTAACTTCCTCAGTGTGGCATAGTAAAACAATAATGGATTTTCCTCATATTCTAGGAGATGTTAACAATTCTAAAGTGAGTGAAAGTGTCCGATTTGGTGGTGACACGTATAAAGGGAATGTAACCGTGTTGACCTGTGCTCTCTTCCTTCAGGACCAAAGACTCAGAGAGACGGACACCACCCGGAGCACCTGGCCAAGCGGCCCTGCACCATCAGCCCCAGCCAGCGCTTCAGCCCCAGCACTGGCCTGCCAGCCCACCCGCCCCCCAACGGCCTGCCCACGCACCCCCCCAACGGTCTGTCTCACCCCAACCCCCCTGCCCCCCAACACTACCGGCTGGAGGACATGGCCCTGGCCCACCACTACCGCGACGCCTACCGCCACACAGCAGAGCACCGCGAGGCTCGGGACAGGCACCGGCAGACAGGTGAGAGGGGGAGGGAATGAGAAAGGGGCGAGGGAGGGATGAGGGAGAGAGAGAGAGAGGGCCTCATGGCGTCTCTAAAGAACAATGACAGGTTGTCACAGTTTGGTGTTAAATTCCCATGGTAGTGCATCTATAAAAGCCTATAGTGACACATGCTTGGGTATGTCCCCCTAGGAATCCAAATATGTCTTCCCTCGGTTAGAGCCGTAATGGCTCACACTGTATAAGGAAGTGTTGGAGCCCTAATGTCCTGTATGTGGAGGAGACTGGAGCCAGAATGGCTCATATATGGTGATGGTGCTTAAGTGCTGAACGCAGGACTGTGTGTTTGTGTTTCAGCCGTGCATGGAGCACGTCAGGAGGAAGTGATCGATCACCGCCTGACAGATCGGGAGTGGGCCGAGGAGTGGAAGCACCTCGATAATGTACGTGTTGCTGGGGTAGGGCTCCCCGGTTTTATCCTAATATCTCCCTAATATCTCCCAAATATCTCCCATCCTACAGAGAAGTGTGTAGTAGAAATCTTTCAACCTCTCGGTGCTGTAGATGATATGAAGGGAGGTGGGACAAGGGGAGACAGGGTGCTGCTGACAGATTTAAGAACTGAAACCTCAGCAGAGTTTGCATTTGATGGACAGCTGACCTTAGGGGGACTGTAGAGGCTTGTGTCCATGTCAGGAATGGACAGCCGAGGCCTCTCTGGCCAGCATACTAATACTGGAGCAAGCACTCTGAGCTCCCCTTACCTTTACCAAGGTTGGAACACTCACTCACACACACACACACACACACTCACTCAGGCACTAAAAAAGGGCCACAGATGGAGCGAGGGACCCAGTAGAGGACAGCTCCAGCTGGGGAGAGCAGCTGAGACAAGGGCTGTAGTCATGGAGGGAACCGGCCTGTGCTGGGCCTCTGCCAAATTAGAAACACTCTACTGAAATAAATATAGCTAACAGAGAGGGAGGGAGAGAGAGAGAGAGAGAGAGAGAGAGAGAGAGAGAGAGAGAGAGAGAGAGAGAGAGAGAGAGGGAGAGAGGAGAGAGAGAGAGGGGGGGAGAGAGAGAGGGGGAGAGAGAGAGAGGGGGAGAGAGAGAGAGAGAGAGAGAGAGAGAAAATATATGGAAGGGGGCATTTTGCAGACCGGGGGTTAGAGGAGGCATAGGGCAAAGGCAGAAAGAGAAACAATGTTGAGAGAGAGAAAAGAGAGTTAGTGAAGAAAAATATCAAGAGGAAGGCAAGGGGAGGAGGTGTGGGTGAAAGGCTTTAGCAGACAGGGTCTTGGAGGGAGCACAGGGGTGGAATGAATTGGTTAGGCCTTTTCAATCGGTAGCACAGATGTTACAGCCATTTTTACTTCACTGCTCTGTATAATGACTCAACCTCATTCACACACACACACACACACACATACTCAGCACCGCTGGCTCTCGCTGCTAAAACGGTGACAGGGTCACACGCTCCTGAGTGCTCCTTAGAAAGTATTGTTGCACCTAAACAGCAAGAACTGATTCTAGAGACACTGGATTACTCCCCAAAAAATCACTCAAATTACCATCAATGAAAATGTTCTCATACAATTTGACATCTTGATGAAGGTTAGGCCTGATTGTGTTTTTCATAGACTAAATTCAGAATGCACACTATACAGTACTTCCGAATAAAACTATGCGACCCTGATTTATCGGTACACTTTTAGGTGCAGAGGCTCCGCCATCCTTTAGCACCACCGAGAGCAGCTGCCTGTTGTCAGAGTCTGAACTGTAGGAGAAGAGCGGCGCTCTGATCATGTCTCCCCCTCCCTCCCTCCCTCCCTCCCTCCTTCCCTCCTCCTCCCCCCTGCAGCTGCTCAACTGCATCATGGACATGGTGGAGAAGACACGGCGGTCTCTCACGGTGCTGCGGCGTTGCCAGGAGGCCGACCGCGAGGAGATGAACCACTGGATCCGACGTTACAGCGACGTGGAAGATATGAAAAAGGTGGGAGCAACGGCCAGCCACGCCCTCCTCCTCCTCCTGTACCTCTACCTCCTCACAACTCCTCCTCCAACACTCCTAACAACGTCGAGACACAGCAGCCCATAGGTACTTCCACTGCTGCAGACACCAGCACCAGGCTGTCACTCCTCACTCCACACCGTCACTCACTCTGTGTGTTCTGTCTGCTCTGAGGAAAGAGGGGAGCATGCTGGGGGATTAAATGAAATGTTACAAAGCAAAATGAAGCTCAAGTTTGAGTGTGTTCATGAGGTTGGGACGCAGAGGGCTGAATCCTAACTCGAGATCTATGCACGTAGCTTGGGCTTTTGGTTAAACCATGCACTGACGTTCGTGGGAAATCTGTGCAAAATATTGAGTTATTTCCGTTTAGGATTTGGCCCATAACGTGTGTATGTGTGGAGAGCGCGGTAGACTGACTGATGTTCTGGTCTGGATTGTGTTTCAGAGATTCATAGGGACTTCCTGCACAGACCTGCGTCTGGCTACCTACCTGAGGAGATCTGGAGGAAGGTTGGTGAGTAACCACACGTCCGCCCTAACTGAACTGTCTCTGTCCCACCACCCTCACCGCAACCGCCACTGCAGATAGCCCTGAAGAGGGCCCTGCCTGTCCTGTTGCCATAGTTACATAAGGACAGGGATGGGATTGGAGGGCCTGTGACTGTCATGTGTGTCATTAGTGCTAAGTGCTTTCCACCTTTAACCTGCTATGAACGGCGACTGCAGTTCAGCTGCAGTGAAAATGCACTAACCAACCTGGCGCTGTCCAGAGCAGCGCATGCAGCAGAGGTGGGGCCTGCAGCTTAACTGGGGAGAGGGAGGAGGAGGAGGGATTTCCTCTGCTTAGGAGTAGTAAAGCTTAGTTCATATAATACTGCTTTTCAATGTGACAGCTTTTAACTTATTGTTTTAAGTATACTTGAACCAGCCAGACCAATTCTATCCTAATTACTGTTGGCAATCTGGGACCAAGCCCCTTATTCAGACTAAGGACTGTCACTATCATACGCAGAGCAGACTGATTCAGTTAGATGTAGCAGGGGTGGGTTAGCGTGTTGCAGTGCCTGGGCCTTATATAGCTAGCATATAGCTAGCATATAAGAGGAGTCAGTTATGACGTAGCCTTGGTCCCACTGAGTACCGACACAATTATGCTGCAGTCATATTTAAATACTGCGGGGGGAAAGATGCTGCTGTCTGAGATAATGTGCTGCATTTTCACCAGCGGAAGAACTATTTTAATTTACAGTTGTTTTTCATACAGGTGCTACAAGTATCCCACTCTCCCCAGCACTGAAGCAACTCCAAAACAAGCAGGGTGAGTATGACAGCTCCCATCTCTGTGTGTGTGTGTGTGTGTGTGTGTGTGAGAGAGAGACCCCTCCTATGGTATTCACTACTGCACCACCTCTGTCCTATTACCACTGCTCCCTCAGCAAACAGCATAACTGCAGTCCATCTCTTTCATTAGAAAAAGACACGTATTCTCTGGTGTCGGTCGGGTTGAGAGACTCTGCCGCCTTTGAAAAACAAGATCTGAAGTGTGAAAAAGGAAAAACCTGCCGAATCCCTCCGGAATTAAAACGTTAATATTGCTGCCCCTCCGTGTTTTGCATTAAGTGCTAATTGTCCTAGCATCTGCTCTGCAGGCTCCTTGATAAGAATTAATTACATTTGTAAACTAATCTTAGTGATGCATGCATTAAGCCTGATAATTGAGCAGCAGAGGACTGTACCGATAGTTAGGAAAAGGCACGAATAAGGAGGGAAAACATGTATTAATTAAATGATGGATGAAGGTAGAGATGGGCAGGGTGAAAAAAGCCAGGGAAGGCTTGTGAGGGAGGTGTTGAGAGGATAAACGGAATACAAACTACTTCTCCAGATTCTGAGCAGAGGAGACCGACTCACACACACAAAGACATGCAGGCACGCACACACACGTCCTCATATTCAGCACATACACACGGGACTAGCCGCCCAGCCCCCGTGCCCCAGCACAGCAGCCCCCGTGCCCCAGCTCAGCACAGCAGCCCCAGGCCCTGTGCCCCAGCTCAGCACAGCAGCCCCCGTGCCCCAGCCCCAGCTCAGCACAGCAGCCCCAGGCCCTGTGCCCCAGCTCAGCACAGCAGCCCCCGTGCCCCAGCCCCAGCTCAGCACAGCAGCCCCAGACACCTGGACCAGAGGGGGAGCAGAGGGAGAAATATGACAGTTATTTATGACTCCTTTCCCTTACACCAACTGACTGGAAGAATCAGGGAGGGAGAATAGACCACAGTATGGCTCTCACATCCAGTCTGCCCAGAGGAGGCTCACTCACCTGGGGGACCATCTGACTATGTCTGTGTGTAGAACGGAGGGGAATCTGGTAATACAACTTCCCCTCCTTTTGGTTGTACAATACATTTACTTATCCCATATACTGTACCAGTTGGCAGTTTGATATGATATTTTTCATGGCCATAAAATATAAATTTGGTGGTTGAACATGAGGATTTAATTAGTTGTATTATGTGGGGCAGCTGTTTTCTTTAGATGGACTTGTGCAAGAGCTAAAGCAAAATGAATCTCCGATGTTGTATTTTGTTCTCCTTGTAACATGAAGAAAATAATGAGCGGCATTGTGATTCCTTCCTAACCGGATAACCACTGTCTTCTAATGAGAACCAGCCTTAGCGTCTATTTTTTTCTAAAAACACTGCCTATTCGCTCACATGAGTTGGCATTTGTAGAACAAAGGCCATAGGACCTCTAACACAGTTAACCCCTGTTAGCAAAGTTATGCATCAATGATATGGAAAGCATTTTCACTCCTCAGTTCTTACGTCTGTTTCTTCTCTGTTCATTCACTCAGAATAAAAAACAAATCGAAAGCAGAGAGTCACAGGATAATGGGTTAATAGGCAAGTTTATGAACAAAGTTTGAAGACATCTGCTGTTGTCAGCGCTGGAAATGATTGTTACCAGACGTCTTTTAATTAATTATTAACAGGCTTCTTTTTCTGACAGAATGTTTTAAATCTTGGATGATGTACATCTGTTTGCCGAGATAAAACAAATGGAGATCTTAGAGTGCCTCAATAAAGGATGACAGAGTAGGAGCGGTCATGGGGACTGACGCCTCTCTCTCGCTCTCTCCACAGAGGAGGCAGTGAACGAGGTGAAGAGGCAGGCGATGTCGGAGCTACAGAAGGCTGTGTCAGACGCTGAGAGGAAGGCCCATGAGATGATCTCCGCTGAGAGGTCCAAGATGGAGAGAGCGCTGGCCGAGGCCAGGAAACAGGCCTCTGAGGATGCACTGACCGTCATCAACCAGCAGGAGGACTCCAGCGAAGTGAGCATCACAGCCTTATCACCCACCCCATGCCCCCACACTCTTAAGGTTTCCACACACTTAACATGCATATAGCTACATGCGTGCACATTTTTTTTTGAGCAACGTGCACTATTTTGGTAAAATGTTACCTCATCAAGGTTTTCTTGTTCTCTTCTCATTTGTTGTGAAAGCAGAAGAAGAGTGTCTCTTCCCTTGCTAGCAAGTTGTCTAAACACTGCAAGCTAGCTAGCCTTTTAGCAAAAAAAAATTATAACTAAACCAAGATAGACCACAGCCTGTCGTTTCAAATGTAAACAAATGAGTTATAGTGGGTAGAACAGGCATGGAGGTAGGCAGAGCCAAGCACGAGCTAGCGAGGTCCTATTGGCGCGTTCTAGCATACAGGTGCATATTTCCGTTAGGGAGCGCCTACTCTGTGAAGTGTGCGTATGCAATAACTCAATTCGCCTTTGCACTCCTTCTAAACAACGCAATTTTTTCAAACTTTGACAAAGTCTATAAAACTTTGTCCACTCTGTTCGTAACAGATTGTAGTTTTGGGAACAGAAAACTATTGATATCAAATGTTTCATCGATGAGAACATTTGCAGAATGTCTGCCAGATCCATCTTTTTCCATCCACTGCCGGACACTGGGCTTCCTCTCAATACCATATTTGGAAGTGAGTGGAAACGCCAAGCAGATGCTTCACATTTATACATCAGGAGAAATATCTGTCTCATTGTTTAATCTGTGTTTTTAGCTTCCCACATCGCCATGTGAAATGATCAGATTTATAATTCAATTATAAGCACTGGCAAAAATTCTTATACTTGCCTCTGTAACCTGCAAAATTATCCCAATTTCATATACTGCTTCAATATATTCACTCCCATATCAGCTAAAAATAGAATGTCATCATGTTTTGGTCACAGAAAAAAAGCTAAAATCCCTCAGCTGTTTTTAACAATAGCCTGGAATCAATAGTTAAATTATTACTTCTAAACACAATACATTGGGGGGGTTCTAATAAGGCTATAATGTTGTTTGGTTTATTGTTTGAACAGTCGCTGAGATTATACAAATGTATCCATGCTACTTTGATATATAGCCTATAGATCAAATCAAGGAACCAAGCAAGCTTCATTGCCTATTGCCCCCATGACTACACAGGGAATGATACAGCGCGTTGCAATTTTCAAGGAGCCACCTCTTTTCGTCTACGCAGAGTATAAATAGCCCTTATGAAAAATAGTAATCCCTCTCACCCCTTAAAAGATTTAGATGCACTACTGTTCCACTGGATGTCATAAGGTGAATGCACCAATTTGTAAGTCGCTCTGGATAAGAGCGTCTGCTAAATGACTTAAATGTAATGTAAATGTAAATCTAGAACCCTAAAAGTGTTCTTCGGCCGTCCCCATTTTAGGAACCCTTTTTGGTTCCAGGTAGAACACAGAGGGTTCTACATGGAACCAAAAAGGGTTCTACCTGGAACAAAAAAATTGATCTCTTATGGGGACAGCCGAATAACCCTTTTGGAACCCTTTTTCCCAAGAGTGGACCCCATGCCCCACACCCTATGCCCTCTAACATACCACAGCACAGCAGCAGGCATAAAGAGAGATACACTCCTCACCCTACTGTCAGTAAACAAGGCACACACTGCTGCACTGCATCACAAAGCACACTGTCACATTCCAAACCTCAAACTCACAATCAATCGTGTCTCCTCAACCCACCAACCACCCGTTTTACATAACAAACTGTCACACAGCTAACTCACTTCTTTTAGACCGCACAGTAACACTTCCTCAAAATAGTCCTGTCACACACACCTTCTCTTCACATGACTTACAGTCACACACACTTCATAACATGTCCCCCACCCCACCACCATCAACATTTGCTTCTCAGTAACAGCTCATTCACCAGTTCTATACAAGCCAGAGTCCTCAATGTAATGTATGTGTGTGTTCGGCCACCCAGACAGATTCTGCACAGAGCAACAGATTTTCACAGTGCCTGGAGCAGTGTTCAACCTATCAATTCTCTATCAAAATCCCATATTCTGCACAGAATGTGTATATCTTAAACAGGACACTGTCTGGTCGTGGTGTTAATGTGAGCCACAGCTGGCTGCACCTGGTCTGTGTCAACACCATGTTTTCATTTCATTATTAAAGAGTGACTCCAGACGCTTGTTTGAATAACAGCAGCCACAAGCGGATGGTTGGAGCAACAGTGTCAGGGCCAGGCCAGGACAAGACAAGACAGGACAGCACAGGACAAGACAGGACATGACAGTCCACCTAGTGGTTTGGGGCATTTGTAGCCCCAGAAAATAAATGTGGGAATTTGTTGCCCAGAACATGAAACACTTCAGCTGTGGATAGCATGACATTATTTGAAAAGTGGTAACAATGATATTTGTATAATAATATAACAGGTTGACGACCAGAGATTTATTTTATCAACTCTATGCCTTCTTCCCACTGTCTCTCCAGAGCTGCTGGAACTGTGGACGCAAGGCCAGTGAGACGTGCAGTGGCTGCAACACGGCACGCTACTGCGGCTCCTTCTGCCAGCACAAAGACTGGGAGAAGCACCACCACGTCTGTGGCCAGGGTCTACAGGGCCTCCCCGGGGGCAGCAGTGTTCCTCTGGGCACCCCCTCCTCCAGCGCACCCCCTACACACTCAGAGAGCACCCCCCCTGGTCCACTCTCCCTGCCCGGCCAGACCAGCGGTGGTGGGGGAGGCAGTCTCTCCGGGAGTCCTAAGGAGGCTAGCTCCAGCAGTGCCTCACGCTCCACTACCCCAGCGACCCCTGCACTGCTGGACGCCACCTCTCGCTGACCCCGCCCTGCCACGCCCAGTCACTCCCACTGACGCTACAGTACAGCTGCCATCCATCCTTAACAAACAGAGGAATCTCCATCGATCTGCGCCCTTTCCTTCTTCTGTACTGCATCTGTAGTGGTCCATGAATACTGCACCGCCGACTACTTCTTAGCTACCTGAAGGCCTTGTTTTCTCAACTCCTCAACCTCCCCCCAAAACACGTTCTGACTGTCTCTCAGCCGCACAGACTTTCTCCCTGTCAAACTCGAAAACTGGTCAAGGGGTCCACTGTTGTGTTTAGCATGGCTAGGGCTTACTTTACTGTATGCTCAAAATAAACCAATGCAGAGGCAGAACTCCCTCTCTTAAAGTCAAATTACAACAACAAAAAACACCATACTTGGTTATTGAACTCTGATAATGTCGTGTGAAGATAAGCTTTGTTATATGCCAGACCAACACGTGGCCTCAGTAACATAAGCCCAGTCAACGCCTGTGTATGTCGGGGGCTTGCATCGCATGGGACTCGTTATGGTACCACACGTATTGTGAAGAAGAGATATCTAAATTTAGCACTTGGAGAGGATTTCCCTTTAACGCAGCAGGAGTGGGATGACTCTTAACCCCCAGCATGTGCACTAACAGCCCAGACCTAGATAGATAGATGCGTCTATAGAACAGGCTCCTCTGTGTACTGGGCCATGGACATGTCCTGATTGAGGTCCCCTATCTAAGAAGCCAGACACCAGTCCGGAAACCCCTCTTCTGATGGAGGAGAGGGGATAAGATACACTCATGGTGCGATTTATTCCTCAGAAGCTCTTCCATAATACGGCTAATTATTTATCCAATGATTTATTTTGGGGCTTTTAGGAAGACAAAGAAAAGTCCAAATATTCAAAACAAATAATAATGATTTTTAAAAAGTTAACTACCTTGCTAGCGAGCCAAGAAAATGACACCGGACTCACCTCTCTGTACCGATTTGAACCCAAATCAATTCAAAGAGGAAGGGAAAAAACGTGATCCAAACCTTTTTATTACACTGCCAAAGTTACTAAGAGACAAGGAGAAGCACTCATCTTGTAACCAAACGCAAGCAACTTCACCTCCTCAAGCAGCAAAGCCCTGGGAGATAAAGGCTATAGAGCAACAAGTCACACAAAAACTCTATATTGAGTGTACACAAAAACTCTATATTGAGTGTACACAAAAACTCTATATTGAGTGTACTGGCCTCTGTCAGCCTGAAAATACCCACAGTGATCCACAGAGAGAGAAATCCAGAGCAAACATTTGAAACGCCTGCCACAAAAGACAATTGAAATGGAAGGACCAACCACTGAATGTGACAGTGATTTATGTGAATGGCAACGGAATGGACAAAGAAGCAGCTACTCAAAAAGAAGATGAAAGGCATTGGAACTGCCAAAAATAACCTAAATAAACTGAGAACCTGTCCAAGCAAGCATTGTACAGTATGGATGAGACTTTTGTTCCTAATTATGTTTTTTAGCTCTATCAAGAGGATACATTTCAGTGAGTCGTACCTTTTCACCCTCCTTTTCCAAAGCATGACAAACAGACTAACGAGCCTCATAAGTGGTGTAGACTCAGTTCTCTTCTCTCTTTCTACCTCCCCCCCCCCACTTTCCTGTATGTTCCTCCCTAAAACTCTCTTGTCCCTCAGTCAACCCTACCCCCTTTGGACATAACCTCTGAGCAGATATCTGGGAAGGGATCAAACCTGCTTGTAGATATTCCTTTCTTTGTTTCTCGCAACAACAAAAAATGGTCTCTGTATCTGGTGTCCACCTGTGCTGCCCTTGTGCGTTTTCAGAAAGAGGGACTTTTCTTCTTTTTAAGTTTGGGCTGAACATTGAAGCAGGAGCTAAGACACTCTAGGACAGAAAACCCCATGTTGTACTTATTGTTCAATTTGTTGTATCTTTATCAATGAAAAGAAAATCCTCTTGTAGAATATTTTATATTGCTCGCATTGTAAGACAGTGAGAGGACAGAGGTGCAATATGAAGAGAATTCAGCTACTGAATGAAACCTCAGCAACTACCCATAGGGGTCATATAATATAGATACATATAAATATATTTAAAATAACATCAGTAACTTAATGTGAATGTACATAGTATTTAAAGAGGTCCAAAAATGTGTTTGCCAAATAACAGAAACCTTTAAAGTAATGTACAATGTCCAGAATATGATTTCTTTCCAGTTCATTTTTTAATCAAAGGCATTTTCATTTCTCATAAATCCTTATTTTCTACCAGATTAGCAAAGTCTGCTGAGTGAGTAATCTCAAAAAGATGTTATGAGGAGGGATGTTGGCAGCGATAGTGGTTTTCTTCTGGAGTCACAGTTCTTATAGCTCCCCCACTAATTGATGGCAGCGTACACCTCTGACTCCCTTCAGGAGGAGCCAGCTATAGCTCTCATGACAGGCCCAAGAGGATGGTTTTAAAGAGGAGAAAGAGAGGCTTATCACACATGGATTCTAAAAGCGTCCTAGCATGAGGCTAAATTACTCCACTACTCTGGATATTGGATTTAAAACGCAAGAATTTATGCCCAAAAAGTTATCTGTGAAACATTGCCATCCATTGGGCTGAAGTGCCACTGCAGTGGGCCACCTTTTACACTAAAAACCGTATGGGCTGCCCCCAAAACAAAGCCTACACACTGGTCTGGAAGTCTGAAGCTTAACCTAACCGTGATACTGCCCAATCCTTTCACTGGTTATTTTTTCTCACCCTGTCCATAGATTCGTTTGTGAAGATGCAGTCTCAGTCATTTATCCTCATGTAGGGTTAGGATCCTAGCAAGGCAAAAAGGACTCAGAACCTGGGAGAGTTGGAACAGATCTCTTCACAATCACAGACTAACAGGGAGGAATGCCATCTCATACAGTAATGTCATCACAAGCTATATTGAAGTTTAAACATCATTAAGTTATAATTACACACTCAAATGGCTTTCAAACATAGCATTAAATAAGGACTGTACCTGCCATGTTCATATGAATGATATAATAATCCTGAACCAATTGGCCACATAACTCTAAAATGGACCAAACTCGAAGGAGCTTTTGTGTTGTTTTATCGTGTACTGTTAAAAGTATGGTCTGCCAGGCTCTTTCGCATTTAAAACATAGAGTGACATATTGACGGAGAAACGATTGGACGTCTATTAGCGTTCACAGTGTGTTTAATTTATCACATGATCTATTTTCCTATATGTCAGTATCGAAAAGTAATATATAAATCGTTCCAAGTGTGATAAGCTGCGAGGTACCCTGCATCTGCGTGTATATGTGTGTCATATGTTATTACCGGTGTATTGAAATGACTTCAGCCTGTTTGTGTTTCTAAACCCTTCAGCCCTCTGCTCTTTAACCCCCACCTGAACATCCCTCCTGTCTCCTGACCCACCACAAGCTACCTCCTGTGACCCTGCAGCACATGACTGGGAGAGGTCACTGAGCTTTGGGAGCAGGGCTGCGAGCAGACATGCAAACTCACACAAACATCAGAGCAAATAGGAAACAAACCCGAAAGATCTAATACTGATAACTTTATGATGTGTATATTTTCGCACCTCAACTCTGTCAGTCAGAAATAGTGATCAAAGGAGGAACACTCAGATGCTTTTGATTCTAGACTCTCTACGTATACTACACTGTCCAGGGTTCGATATACAGTAATTCCTTCCATACCCAAGCTGAACGTTAAACCATTACATTTGTAGTCCAAAACAAATAAAGCACAGACCAAAGTATTTCTGCACGGCGGTGGATTTTGAAATTGTGTCGAGTAAGACCAGAAATAAGGAGGCTTGAGGCCAACTATACCTGTTAACCAAAGTGTCTGAAATAAACACATGCTCAAAGCACAAGACAAAAACAAACAACCAACGCATCTGTGAAGGTGGAGATTTGTAGATTATTTATTCAAGCAATCAAAGCGCTTGTTTCTACATATCTAATGCCTCAGATAAGACTACAGAAACATCTCCGGAATGCGTAATCATTGCTTTGAGTTTTCTTCCTAAGCCTTGCTTACAGACGTAATAATTGCATGGTGTGTGTGTGTGTTTGTACTTGTTTTTCTCTTTTCACAGTTTCTCTGTACAAACTACTTGAACCTTCAGAGCTTTAATGAAACATCTCAGTCAGAATAATGGCAGAGAATTCTAAAGATGTAGCAGTGCACTGAGAGGGAAAGACAGAGTGAACTCACCCACCATATTATCCACAACATTACTGTAGGTTTTGATGACATTTCAATACACATTATCCTTTAATGCTCTCTGTGTGCTTTGCTTGTCTGCGAATCAACCCTGAAACACAATAACTCTTTAATTTGTCACAACTTGTGGCAAATACTATTTTTATTGACCAAAAAAAAATTGTGTTTGTAATATCAATCACACCATCTCTCTCTTTCTCCGCTGTCCCTTTTTAAGCCCAGCATTGGGGCACATGTTATTTGGCCAGGTCTGTACAGTGGTTGGTGCTGTCGAACATTTGGCCATGTAAGCTGTCACTGAAAGGACATCTGAAGTAGAGTTAGCATGCTGAACTCCTGTTCTGTGTGACCCACTGGAGAGAAGGTTTAACTAATTCTCTTTTTCTATGACCAGACAAGAGAAACAAGGTTCCTAAAGTGGTATGAGCTCTGAGGAAAGGATTCATGTTCTGGACATGGAATAATGGAAGACCAACTGTGTGTGGAGCGTTCTATTTCATTCATGCCCTGTGATGTCATAATGGGGTAATAGGAGGACTGTTCCTGCCTCTGATGTGAAATCTACAAAGCCTGGAGGTCTCCACCGCTTATATATAGATAAAGACTGTCATTTATTCACATATACAGACCACTTTCTTATCTCTTTAGGTTTTTAATACGGCATACATGAAGAGGGCAAATTCTGTGTTTTCGATGGCAAATACTAGCATGTTGGCATCAGCCTCTCCCTAACCATTTACCACCAATCTATCAATGGAGTTTCTTGGCTCATCTGATTTCAGTGATTGATTGCCCTGTGAAGCCCGCACTGATACTAAGCTGAGATGGCAAAAGTTGATACAGCACTTGGTCTCCCCAAGTTATGGTAGGGATGAAAGTGTTTTTATTAGTTTTTTTTTTACATTATTATTTCAAGACAAACAAAGACTTGGTTTTATATGTGTAGGGAAGCATTATATACTGTATTGTGCAATACATTATTACAGAAAAAAAAGAAGTTTCTGTTCGAAAGGTTGGCGCTTTGAAGAAAAAATTATTTTCCTCTTTAAGAGTCCTATTATCATTCTTTAGATGAAGTGAACTGTGCCAGAATAATTTAATTCTGATTTTTATTTATTTATTGCATGCTTTCCTTCCCTTTTTGCTATTCCCCTTCTTTAACTGTGCGCTATGTTGGATGTGTGAAGCTGTAAACATTCTAATTCAGGTTATCGTCTGTGTTGAGCTATGTAACTGCGTAATTAAAAATGAAATGAAATATCAATCATGTTTCCTGATTTTCTGAAACAAAAATCCTTATTTCAGCATCATAATGAAATAGTGCTGCACGGGTAAGTTGGAAAATCATATTTTGGTGTAGTGGTATTAAAAGTCGGGGGCGCGACCGGGAACTGCAGTGGGGTCAACAAAATGTAAATACACTGGACAAAAATATGAAGGCAACATGTAAAGTGTTGGTCCCATGTTTTATGAGCCGAAATAAAAGATCCCAGAAATGTTCCTTACCCACAATAAGCTTATTTCTCTCAAATGTTGTGCAATTTTGTTTACATTCCTGTTAGTGAGCATTTCTCCTTTGCCAAGATAATCCATCCACCTGACAGGTGGTTATATCAAGAAGCTGATTAAACAGCACGATCATTACACAGGTGCACCTTGTGCTGGGGGACAATAAAAGGCCACTCTAAAATGTGCAGTTTTGTCACACAATCAATGCCATAGATGTTTCAAGTTTGCAATTGTGCAATTGGCATGCTGACTGCAGGAATGTCCACCAGAGCTGTTGCCCGAGAATGTAATGTTCATTTCTCTACCATAAGCCAATGTTGTTTTAGAGAATTTGGCGGTATGTCCAACCGGCCTCACAACCGCAGCCCAGGACCTCCACACCCGGCTTCTTCACCTGTGAGATCGTCTGAGACCAGCCACAATGAAACTGTGGGTTTGCACAATCAAAGATTTCTGGATAAACTGTCAGAAACCGTCTCAGGGAAACTCATCTGTGTGCTTGTCGTCCTCACCGGGGTCTTGACCTGACTGGAGTTTGGCCACGTAACCGACTTCAGTGGGAAAATGCTCACCTTCGATGGCCACTGGCACGCTGGAGAAGTGTGCTCTTCACAGATTAATCAAGGTTTCAACTGTACCGGGCAGATGACAGACAGCGAGTATGGCGTTGTGTGGGCGAGCGGTTTGCTGATGTCAACGTTGTGAACAGAGTGCCTTATGGTGGCGGTGGAGTTATGGTATGGGCAGGCATAAGCTACGGACAACAAACACGATTGCATTTTATCGTGATACCGTGATGAGATCCTGAGGCCCATTGCCGTGCCATTCATCCGCTGCCATCACCTCATGTTTCAGCATGATAATGCATGGCCCCATGTTGCAAGGATCTGTACACAATTCCTGGAAGCTGAAAATGTCCCAGTTCCTCCATGGCCTGCATACTCACCAGACATGTCACCCATTGAGCAGGTTTGGGATGCTCTGGATCAACATGTATGACAGCGTGTTCAAGTTCCCGCCAATATCCAGCAACTATGCACAGCTATTGAAGTGGAGTGGGACTACATTCCACAGACCACCATCAACAGCCTGATCAACTCTATGCAAAGGAGATGTGTCGTGCTGCATGAGGCAAATGGTGGTCACACCAAATACTGACTGGGTTTCTGATCCACACCCCTACTTTTTGTTGTTGTTGGTATCTGTGATGCATATCTGTATTTCCAGTCATGTGAGATCCATAGATTAGGGTATAATTAACATTTTTTGAATTGTTGTATGTTGCATTTATATCTTTGTTCAGTGTACTGTGTGTGTACATATGTAACATTTAAGAGTACAGATCATTGTATGGGACAATAAACCTATACAAACGTTTTTGAGAAAGATCATTTGATAAATATTTTTTTTTTAGTAAATGTATTTATTGGTTTCTTTTCGTTTTGATAAGAAATGAAATTGCAATGAATTTGTTGATGTAAAAATCGAAATTTACCCAATTTTATGTTGTGTCATTATTATTTTTGGGGTGGGTGGGGTCGCGAGAAATTATTGGGGAAAAAATGGGGTCTCAGCTGAGTTTGAATGCCACTATAATCTGATAGATTTTAAAATGGCATTTGTAAAGGTAACTGTATATGTACCAGCAGAATCATTGAAGTACACAGGTGACTGAGTCCAATAGGATTAGGCTACTTCAGACACCCTCTGTGGGACGGAAACAAATGTTAGGTTAACATTAAGGTCAATCGTAGATAAAGTCCACAACAAGCGTTTTACTGTTATTTTCATTATATTTTACATAGTCCATAGAGGGGGATTATTCACAGCGTGTTCCAGCATGAGGTAGGGCAGCATTTGGACAAGTCACTTTATCCTGACATTATAATCAATAGCAGTTCTCATTGAAACCACACGATAATTACATGGTGACATTTATGAAAATAAAATGATACCTTATAGATTCATTTTTATTTTTTATAAAATGCCCATTCAACAACTGATGGGGCGAGCCCACAAACATGTGATGCACAGACAGGTGACAATTAATTGACATTCCCCCTCGTCATATTGGACAGACAGGTAAGCAACCAGTATTGACAAGGCGTGGGTAGATTCCGTCCGCGAGAAGATATTTTTATTTAATCCAAACAACCTTCTGTATATAGGCTACATTTATTAACCATATCAAAATCGGATTAGTGATTAAAGAAAACATCGATTGCATTGGAGTCTCCTACACTGGACTGGCTACAAGAGAGCGACGTCGCGGGCATTGAAGTGGCGTCCGCGGGCATGGGTTTGGTGTCTGCTGTTGACCACTGAATATGGCGGAGCAAAGGCAAGACATGTACATAGAAGGCGAGCTCGCGGGAGATCATTACATGGAGGACCCGGTATGTAAGAACATAAGATAATTGCATTCGGCCTTGCGTGATACAATTTGCAGGCTAGCCTACTGTTTTTTTTCTTCTTGAATGCGCAAATGATTGTAGGCTACGTAATGTAGGGTTTAGGGATATTCCAGGTAGCCTATTGTATTATTACTGCAGCACATATGCTATGTCCCACCTATGTTACCTGATTGATATGGCAGTTTTGTATGTTTTAAACTGCATTATCTTGCCACAATCTATCCATCCACTGGGGCGCGCCTGCGTAATGTGGCAGCAGCATGTGTAGTTCTGAACAATATAATTGCATCCTCAAACTAACGTTACTTAAGACAGCTGCTCATATAGGCCACTGAGATGCTAGGCATATGTGGGCCCTCAAGGCACTTGCTCATCTGATGCGTTTCAGACATGTTTTCATGTGTAAATGTAAATGTCTGAAAGTTTATTTTTATTTTTTATTGTCTCCTACTGCATAGTCGCATAGTTGTTATGATACTGCATGTTTCAGATGTTTTGGCATTTCCCTTTCCATATAGGAGTTTGAAGCCATCAAGGCACGGGTGCAAGAGATGGAGGCGGAGCGGCTGAGAGCAGTGCATTATGAGGCAACAGAAAGCCAGATCCAGGCAGGTGAGCTTCTGTTCAGCCTAGCCAGCTGGCCCACACCTGAGCCCATCTACTGGGCTGGCCTGCCACGGTGTGGCTCACATCATTGCCCAATGAGATGAGCAGTGAGCCGCAGCGTTCCAGAAGGGTATCCTCATTGCCCAAGGCCCGGCAGCCTCTATTTCAGGTTATCCCTTCCTCTGATGGAATGGGGCTTAGTGTCTTCTTGCAAACACCTCTTGATAAATATATCTAACTAGTCCACAGTTCCTCTAGGTGTTGTAATTAGTTGCTTTGTGTTTGCTGTCTTTTGATTTCTGTCATGTGCAATATGCTCCAGTGTTCTCTTCTGTTCAAAACAGCAGGAATGTTCTATACAATGACCCATGAGGAAAGGATAGATGCTGACAACAGATCTGTCTATGTGGGGAATGTAAGGTTTACTTTAAAAAAAAAATGAATGTCTACATTTACTTTTAGCATTCATGTCAAGTTATACACAATTCATATTTGATACGATATCCACAAGGTAACTGAGGGTCCTCATGCATAGACTAATGATATTTTATGGACATTAAACAGGTGGAGTATGGTGCCACTGCAGATGAGTTGGAGATCCATTTCAATGGCTGTGGTCCTGTCAACAGAGTAACCATCCTTTGTGACAAATTCTCTGGCCATCCCAAGGGGTGAGTTTAACTATCCATCCCATCACGTGGGACATCTAGTTTTAATGCAAAGTCCAAATACAAATAGTTTATGCACCATTTTATTTGTTTCTTGGACATTTTGTATGTTCTGATTATAATTTGAGTATGTTATTGTGTATAAGTTGACAACTTTCTTTCTCCCAGTTTTGCATATATTGAGTTCCATGACAGGGACTCAGTGCAGACTGCCATGAGCCTGGATGAGACTGTATTCAGAGACCGAGTCATAAAGGTTAGTAGGAATGGAAACCTGAATTCTAAACTCAAAACACACTTGATTTGATGAAGTTGCACATTCATTAATAAATTGAGCTGAATGAAGTGTTCCTGTTAACTGTAAATGATTCCAGGTCTTTTAGGTTGTTTCTGTGGCCTTTGCATTGCAGGTATTGCCTAAAAGGACCAACATGCCAGGAATCAGCACCACGGACAGGGGGATTCACAGAGGTGCTCGATCCAGGGGACGAGGTTTCCACCCACCCAGATACAATGGGTATCAACAAGGCAGGTTCCGATACAACATTGGCCCCGCCAGGTCAGTCTCACCACACCCCTACGGGCCCCCAGCTGGGAAGAGACACTGGGGTGTTCCTGAGCACCGTGAGCAGGGCCCTAAACGGCACCCATGCCTTCTCCTCATAACCCCACCCACTGACCACTCGAGGCCAGGGCACACTGGACACATGCACCCGCAGCAACACTACTGAATCACGTCTGGATTCAAGTGATTGTTTAATAAACATGGAATGTGAATTTCAGGAAATTGTGACTTGCTCGTTTCTACTCATTTGCAAAATATTTTCCATGCATGTTAATGGGCAGAAATTGAGACAAGCACAGATTTCAACCTCATTGAATTAAGTCATATGGCATCTTTTGTTAACAGCCTCCATAAAAAGTTATTGCAACTTAATCCTAACAAGTCAGACTTTGCAACAGCCATTTTGTCCTATTGTAGGGGGAATGGGAGGCCAGCCTTGGTTTGCTGCTTATTACTGTAAAAGATTGTGCCTATGGTGGTTTATTTTAGTTGAGCACAGTTTCTTTTAATTATTTACCCAAAGAACTGTTTGACTGCACAGCCATTTGCCATGTCAGATACTTTTTTTTTGTAAGGATGTTTTGATCAGATCACTTATTTTGTTGGTGTGGCTATTGAGCTTGTAAGTATAGTTGTTAAAACAACACAAATGATACAATTTGCATTGTGATTGGCTTTCTTTTGGCTTAACTATATTGACATGCAATTGGCAGTTTGCTTCAAGTACATAGCTCAATGTTTATCACTGTATATGTCAAACAATTTTTGCTTTAGAAATTAATAAATGAATTACACTTGATAGTGCTTCTTTGAAATGGTGTAAATGAGAGGTTCAGATGGACATAGTTTATTATGAGGCAACACAAAAAGGTTTCAGGAAATTATGTACAGATGTTCAGGAGGACAATATCAGCTAGCTTGCACCATCATTGCAGACACCATGCTGTCAAAGGCCCTGGAGAAGAAAAAAAATGTCAATCAGACAATAGCAATTTTGATAGATACACCATTGCATAACTGACACTGTGGTAGGGATAACTTACTTGGACTGAATGGTGTCCCCAGGATTGTAGAATGGGTTGCACATCACATCAGTAAATGAGTTGTGTAGCTTTCTGAACATCTGAAGGAAACAACTGTGTCAAGTAGTTTCAAAATGACCATAAACTGAAGCAATCAGATTCCCCTGAAAGCCATTAAGATAACATAAGAGAACCATACAGGGTCAGGGGTTGACTTACACTTCTAATCTCATTGTCCCGCAGAGATGTGTTTGACGAGTCCGCAACAATGACAAACTTCACCTTGGAGTTTGTCACATAGCCATATCTGGTATGTCGGTAAAGGAGAATATTTTCAATTAGGAGAAAAAACATGCAGACAGGAGTGTAATATACAATTATCATATGAGAAGGATACACTTTGTAGTCCTCAGTTGGGTACAGCAACCCAAGGTAAAGCTCTCTCTGGTCTGCCATAGCTTTGCCGACTGCTGAAATCTTCTCCTCCACCACATCCAGAGAGGTATGCACCGTGTAGTGGAACTTCAGTTCATTCTGTACGGGTACACTTCGGATGTACAGAGGATAATTCTAACAGAATAGGAAATTAATTAGTGCAACCTTCCATAAAGCCTAAATTCACCACAAAAGATCATGTATATAACTGGCCAAATACTTGCAGATAGAATGTCTATGGTACTGGACCACAGGTTGAGGGTGCGCAAGCTTTTTGTTCCAGCCCAATACAAATACACCTGAGGGCTTAATGATGAGCTAGTTTGTTGACATTGGGTGTGTTTGGCTAGAAAAAAGCTTAAACCTTCTGTGGTTTGGACCAAGATTGAAGAACAGCAGTGATCTGCTAGCTATCTGCATATTAATTGAATAATAGCTAGCTACGTCCAGACCTTTCACGTGAAGTCTGACTTGAGTTATTATTGCATGCTTGTCTCTCAAATGAATTCTACGATAAACCATACTCATATCTAGTTAGCCCAGTTGGCTAGCTACTAACGTTACCTAGCCTTATAGCATCACAGTCAACACTCAGGTTCGTAGAGGGGTTGGGTTAAATGCGGAAGACTCAATTCAGTTGAATGCATTCAGGTGTACAACTGACTATGTATCCCCTTATAGGCTAGTACATACAATAACGAAATTCAAATGTCGATGTAAATAGCGTTCTTGTTTCATTTTACCTCTTTAGCGATGACAGCAATACAGACCGCCATCTTGGAATTATGTCTGCTGTGCCTGCCAAGACGTATCACGTGACTGTGTGATAGATAAAGGCAAGTAGATAACTTAACTTTGATTTTGTGTAACAGTTTATGTAAAATAACGGGACTTATTATAAATATTTTAATCGATACAAAAATGTGTTTTCAAGCTTGACTACATCGGGCAGTAAAGTCAGCTTCGCCATTTGAATATGCGCAAGTGTTGCGCTAAAATCGCACGTGAAAGCAAACAATGAGAAATCGTCATGTGCTTCCTGAATGTGTTATCATGTGATCACTGCAATAGATGTCTGTCCAATTCAAACTGATATTGTTTTGTAGTTTAATATGTGGTATTTGGGCAGATAATCCTTCAAACAAGTCGACTCCGAGCATTGTCATCATTCTTATGGATGACGTACGATGTTGATGTAGGTTTAGTTTGAGGAGTGATACTTTTTCAAAATTATTTCTAAAACCTGTGGCATGATTACTCAAATGGAAAGGCTGTGTCTGCTCTGATTATATGCCACGTATACTTGACACATATTGACATACAATACTACACAGCATGCAAACATGTGCTTGGTATTTGGTCTCTGTCAGGAAATGGCAACCATTTCTCTGATCCACTGTCATTTGACAGCTTGTTCCTCTAATGTTTAGATGGGCTGGGGGTGTTTGGCCAGCCCTCTGAGACCCCAAACTTTGACTCCATGGTTGCCCAGGGGATGCTGTTCCCCAACTTCTACACAGCTAACCCCCTCTGCTCTCCATGTCAGTGTCAGCTACATACATGGGGAGGCAGGGTAGCCTAGTGGTTAGAGCGTTGGACTAGTAACCGGAAGGTTGCAAGTTCAAACCCCCGAGCTGACAAGGTACACATCTGTCGTTCTGCCCCTGAACAGGCAGTTAACCCACTGTTCCTAGGCCGTCATTGAAAATAAGAATTTGTTCTTAACTGACTTGCCTAGTTAAATAAAGGTTAAAAATCCCAATCCCCTTGAATTCATAGTCTGGAAAGCTGGTGCATAAGAACCTGACTGTCAGTGCCACACTCAATGATGACAATTCAATAATATTGTCATTGGAGAGGAATAGTTGCAGTGATGATAACGTCACTGTGATGAAGTGGGATTTGGGTGAGAGGTTGGTGGTAGGTGCAGCCAGGAATCCTTCAAAAGCCTTTTGAAACAATGTGATGCATACATCAGAAGCCTAAGCTGTGTGTGCCTGGGTGATAGAGGGGAGAAGACTCATTATGCTAATAGGGATAATACACTATTGAAATATGCTAATGATACCTAATTTGGGAATTTGAATGAACGTGTTATGCTAAATAGATCGACCCTTTTCTTTTTTTCTAATGAATATTTAAGCAAATAAGACCTAATCAATTGCTTATCTCATATGTGTGTGTGTGATGTGAGTGCCTGAAGGAAGCCAAGTGCATCATACCTGGCTATTTGTATTAACGCCACGGAGAGGGTATTAAAGGATTCAGCCACTGAATGTTAATTATAAATGTAATCATATACTGAAATGGTACGTGGCTTAATCACAATATCCAGGGTGAGCTCCCATTATATATACACTGCTCAAAAAAATAAAGGGAACACTTAAACAACACAATGTAACTCCAAGTCAATCACACTTCTGTGAAATCAAACTGTCCACTTAGGAAGCAACACTGATTGACAATAACTTTCACATGCTGTTGTGCAAATGGAATAGACAACAGGTGGAAATTATAGGCAATTAGCAAGACACCCCCAATAAAGGAGTGGTTCTGCAGGTGGGGACCAAGAAGGTTTGCTGTGTCTGTCAATGTAGTGTCCAGAGCATGGAGGCGCTACCAGGAGACAGGCCAGTACATCAGGAGACGTGGAGGAGGCCAACAACCCAGCAGCAGGACCGCTACCTCCGCCTTTGTGCAAGGAGGACCAGGAGGAGCACTCCCAGAGCCCTGCAAAAAGACCTCCAGCAGGCCACAAATGTGCATGTGTCTGCTCAAACGGTCAGAAACAGACTCCATGAGGGTCCGATGTCCACAGGTGGGGGTTGTGCTTACAGCCCAACGCCGTGCAGGACGTTTGGCATTTACCAGAGAACACCAAGATCTGCAAATTTGCCACTGGGGCCCTGTGCTCTTCACAGATGAAAGCAGGTTCACACTGAGCACATGTGACAAACATGACAGAGTCTGGAGACACCGTGGAGAACGTTCTGCTGCCTGCAACATCCTCCAGCATGACCGGTTTGGCGGTGGGTCAGTCATGGTGTGGGGTGACATTTCTTTGGGGGGCCGCACAGCCCTCCATGTGCTCGCCAGAGGTAGCCTGACTGCCATTAGGTACTGAGATGAGATCCTCAGACCCCTTGTGAGACCATATGCTGGTGCGGTTGGCCCTGGGTTCCTCCTAATGAAAGACAATGCTAGACCTCATGTGGATGGAGTGTGTCAGCAGTTCCTGCAAGAGGAAGGCATTGATGCTATTGACTGGCCCGCCTGTTCCCCAGACCTGAATCCAATTGAGCACATCTGGAACATCATGTCTCGCTCCATCCACCGCCACGTTGCACCACAGACTGTCCAGGAGTTGGCGGATGCTTTAGTCCAGGTCTGGGAGGAGATCCCTCAGTAGACCATCCGCCACCTCATCAGGAGCATGCCCAGGCGTTGTAGGGAGGTCATACAGGCACGTGGAGGCCACACACTACTGAGCCTCATTTTGACTTGTTTGAAGGACATTACATCAAAGTTGGATCAGCCTCTAGTGTGGTTTTCCACTTTAATTTTGAGTGTGACTCCAAATCCAGACCTCCATGGGTTGATAAATTTGATTTCCATTGATAATTTTTGTGTGATTTTGTTGTCAGCACATTCAACTATGTAAAGAAAAAAGTATTTAATAAGAATATTTCATTCATTCAGATCTAGGATGTTATTTTCTAGTGTTCCCTTTATTTTTTTGAGCAGTGTATATATTTGTATTTGAAAATCTAGCCTGACGCAAAACCCAAATGCAAAGCTCAACTCGGTTCATACATACTGTACCAGTTAAAAGTTTGGACACACCTACTCATTTAAGGGTTTTTCTTAATTTATACTATTTTCTACATTGTAGAGTAATTAAAGACATTAAAACTATGAAATAACACATATAGAATCATGTAGTAACCAAAAAATTATTAAATGAATCAAAATAGCCACCCTTTGCCTTGATGACAGCGTTGCACACATTTTTTTTTATTAGTCTTTTTTTATATATATATATATATATATTTTTATTTCTTTATTATTATTTCTTTATTTTCTACCCCCTTTTTTTCCCCTGATTCCGTGATATCCAATTGGTAGTTACAGTCTTGTCCCATCGCTGCAACTCCCGTATGGACTCGGGAGAGGCTAAGGTCGAGAGCCGTGTGTCCTCTGAAACACGACCCCGCCAAGCTGCACTGCTTCTTGAGAAAATGCTCGCTTAACCCGGATCTGACTAGTTATATACTGTGGAACTTTATGTAAAATCACATGCAACCTCTCCCACATTAACTACGCATTCAGCTGATCATTTAAATAGTTTATCAAAACATGATGTTGACGTCTCTTATTCTATTACTCCTTAGCCAGAGCTTCACTTCTGACAGGACGATTACCAGTTAGAAATGCATTCTATACCACCAATGCCTATGCCAGGAATGGTGAGCTCTCACTCTGTCTCTCTTTTGAGTTATATTTTCCTTGCTGCTTTGCCCCACAAATTAATGTAACCCCTGACCTTTACAGCCTACACACCCCAGGAGATAGTAGGAGGGATCTCAAAGGATAAAATTCTATTACCACAGGTACTGAAGAAGGAGGGTTACGTCAACAAGATCATCGGCAAGTGGTGGGCACCATTAATTTTTATCTCATTTGAAGTGGTAACAATAGTGACAATTCTAATTCTGTGTTTCTCCTTCCCCCATCTTTTTTTTCCTGGCCTAAGGCATCTTGGTCACAGAGCTCATCACCTACCTCTGGAGCATGGTTTTGATGAATGGTTTGGTGCTCCAAACTGCCACTTCGGTCCCTACAACAGCAGCGACAGGCCTAATGTCCCGGTCTACAACAACTCTCAGATGGTGGGAAGGTATACACACACACACACACCCCACACACACACACACACATCCCACACACACACACACACCCCACACACACTCCAACACTCATTCCCTCACTCACACAGAACTGAAAACATAAAAATCCTCTCTCCCGGACTCTTTCAGTGTTTGGCTCGGCTGGTTGCTCCTCTGAATGAGGATAATTTTTTTTACTCCTCTTCTCTGTACCAGCTGCGCTTGTGTATTCCATTTTCCGCCCATTTGTTTTCCCCAAAACAGCCATATGTGTATTCAGGGTCATTGGCGCTAGCAGGCGGGCGCTTTTTGCGCTTAGCCGTGGGTTTAATCAGCATAGCGTACCTGAGCCTGGACAGACGCACACACACGCACCCAGGAGACGGCAGGTTGCGTTGGCGGCGTGTGAGGACACCTGGAACAGCCCGAGCATGAGAGAGACGGCGGGCGCTGCTGCGTCTACCGTTCCACGCTTCAGTACTATCTCATAACAGTTCCCCTGCTCTTCAGAGACTTCTCAAATCTGCTTCTCTAAACTTCCCTCTAATCACAGCCTGGGAGGACGGGCTTCTCAAAGTCTGCTGCTGGGTTTTTGGAATAAAACAAATAGTTTATTAAATAGCCACGTCGTGAGTGTTGTGTATGAGTCCTATTTATAACTAATAACTATTGTACTTATGTAGATGACATGGAAACTAATGAACCACGTTTGTTTTCCAGATACTATGGGGAGTTTGGGATCGATAAGAAAATTGGAGAATCTAACCTTCCTCAAATCTACTTGGAATTAAGTGATTGAGTGGCAGACGTCCGTCTCAGTTCTTCCTTACAAATACTGATTGTAATAGGAATTTCCAGGTGAACAAAAAGGAGAGCAGTCATTGATGAAGTCAATCAAAACCAATCCAGTTTAATTACAAGTTACAACAGGGAGACACCACCACAGAAGCAGAGAAAATGTCTAACTGGCCTTTTCAAAGCAAGCCCTTATATTCTAATCTCACAGCACCAATGTTCTGTAAACACCTGCTGAGAGGCAGGTAAGGAAGTCACAACATCAACTGCTACAGAATCGCACACTGTCACGGAAAATAATAACAATCAATGTCCTCGGTCTTTGTACCTCCAGTCTAGCGTCAATCACTATCAACAGCAGTGGCTGTTCTAGCTTGTATGGCCCCCTGGGCGAACCCCCACTTCAGAGCATCGTAGCACCATTAGGTGTAAAAACTTTACTTATCCAGTTGCGGCCCACTTCTTGGAGGCAGGCCACTCGATTTCGTCTCTGCGTTATATTGGCATCGAACATGTCACCCTCCCTAGGAGAGGGGGTGACCTTGATAATTTATTGTTAAAACGAGAGGCTGCCTGGATCTTTCCTTTAAAGACCCTTGCGCCCTTCGGTCTCAACGTAGACTTTGATCTGAAGCCATTCTTGTGATTATTGTGACTTTGCCATTGTAATTGTGTGTAAACTTGTATAGTCAAATTAATCTATGATCGTATGCTATCCATTTGTTTGTATGCTGTTCTTTGTATGACATTTTAATATTTGATTATTAACCAATGATATTAGGCCACTCCTGGCCATGATTACACACACCTGTGTCTTTTGACACTATATAAACGAGTCATCCCGCAGTGTTTGTGATAATACCCTGATGAAGACAGCTTGGCTGTCGAAACGTTGGTATTACATTTTTGCATCTGAGCTCCAAGAGTGTGCGGCTTTCTTTTATTTTCAAGTTTCTACTGCGCTAGCCAGCACCTCGTCTTAATAGGTGTGCCTTTCTTTTTCTTCTAGAACAACCACAAATAGAAACAAACTTGTAGATTTGGCACTCGAGCGTCAATGCATTACCCATCTCCCAACACTGTCAACCAAGAGTCAAGACCAAACCAATTCACCTTGGTGGTGTGCAGACAGGTTTAATATTATTTCTAACGATTTCACACAAACCAGAAAAAAATGCAACAATATGTCTGAAACTATATATTCACAGTATTAAGAATGAATTGTGGTTTATTTGGTAGCATTTCGTGGTGTGACTGATTTGACTAATTAGTACTGTTCAACGTTAGATGTGCGCTATTTGATAGATTCCCCCACTCCCCCTACCTCGGGCTTCCAGTGGGGAGACCTGAGGTCAACCTACCCCCGCCCCCTCCCCATCTCGTACTTCTGAGTGGGAGACCTTCCCAGGCAGTAGCCTGCCTAGCTCACAAACTAGAATCAGGGCGCCCACTCCGACAAGGTTAATTGACCCACAGTCCCACACGGTGACATGATATCAATGACGTGACATGCAAATGAGCGATGGAAAACTGATTGAGCAAATGTCACCATTCCCCCCCCCAAAATTTTGCAGGCGCCCTGTTCAGGATGCTGCCCATGTTGCCTATACCTAAATCAGCCACTGATCAACAGATATGAGAACAATCCATAATACCCAGTATCAAGTCTAGTTACCATCAACCCATACACAAATGAGTGTCCCAAATAGAACACTGGAAATCATGTGTATTATATAAAGGGAAAAGTTATACTATGCTAAGCATTGTGTTAATTACTTTTAACTGAATATTAACTTTATTCATCTTAAATGTTCCTATTGCACTACTGTTCTCTGTCAGATTTGTAGTGAAGTTTTTGGATGGTGTCTGGTCTGATAGCAGACTATGATCAAATTTCTTTCCTTTCAGGAGGGCCTTGATGTCATATTTCACCAAAACATGGCCCAGTGGCCATTTCTTCTTTACCGGGCAGCAGACCCTACGCACGCTTCAAAACGGTTCCTGGGGAAGAGCCAGAGGGGGCGGTAGGATCACAACACTTGAATCTACAATTATAATATGTCAATAATAATGTCATATATAGAAACTGACACTGCAAAGTCTTACACAGAGACATGTGATGTGTTGCTGACAAATCACGGAGCGTTTCTCCCCGAACAGAGGGTTTGGACACCATCTTGGTTATTAACCTGTATCATTGTTGGCTTTGCTGATCTGGCTATTAAAGGCCATAATCAGTACATGTCTCTTGATGATTTTCTACCCCGGTACAGTATTTCTGTTTTCGAACAATGTTTACAAAACTGGCTTGTTGTTTTAAAACTCTGCTTGGATCTCTGTGTCTTAGGCCATTGATGTAGGGTCTTTGTGAATGTGTGAAGTGGATTTTCTGTGCCTGCAGCAGTGCTACAGCGTGGGGAAAGTCATTAGCATGAGGCACTGCGTATTCTACTAGGTGATCTATTGCCCATCTCACACCTGGAAACGTGAGCGGAATTCGATGCCACTTGAGGTTTTTGAAGATTCAAAATCGAAAATCAGAAAAATATTGTAATAATGAAGAGAAGAAAAAACCTCTTTCCTGCTCTGAGGATATTTGACAGTTAAATGTAGATTTTTCACGCCCCTTTGCCCCTCTGTCATTGTGGTGAGGGTGAATGGATGTGTTGCTCATCTGGGCTCAGGTCACTTAGTATTCCTCTCAGTCTCTGTGAATACTCAGGCCTCACTAAGCAGGCATTTCTTCAGAATGCCAAATGAGGTTTTTGTTGACAGAGAAATGGATCAGAGATGAAAAGTATTAGCCAGGTGCTTGGGATAGGTGGCTCACACTGAGATGGAACACTTTTCTATTTTTTCCAACAGGCTTTTAGTCCATGTTTTTTTGTATGAAAACCCTTGTTGCTAAATACCAAATGTTTGATAGTAAATACCTAATTTACCTCCCTGTTTTCTAGGATATTGCAGCTTGGTTGTCTGTCTCTATGGTGAGTTGGGATTGGGCATTTGAAGTTCCTGAGATACTGTAGTTTGAATGGCTTGTGTGTGTACTGCAGGTACAGTACGGTGATTCAGTGATGGAGCTGGACTACGTTGTTGGACAGACCCTGGCCTGGCTGCGTGCTCTGGGCATCGAAAAGGACACCTTTGTGTTCTTCACCTCAGACAACGGGGCCGCAGTGATGTCCGGCCCCAAGCAAAGTAAGCGCTACACGCCATGATTTAGTCTCTCAACTCATCCCCTGATACCAACAAATGCAATTCCATGCTGTTTTCTTACAGTTCTTGTATACATGCCTGTATGGATAGATGTGAGTAATGTACTCAATCTCTATGAGTAGTATGTGTGAGTATTTTCTTTGTTTGGGGCTCCTTTCAGTTGTGTATAAAGTAAGTTGTTTTAGTAATCTCTTTATCATGGTGCTTAGCGTGTGAGTGATGTTCCTGTCCCCGGAGGTGGCAGTAACGGCCCGTTTCTCTGTGGGAAAGAAACTACATTTGAAGGGGGCATGAGGGAACCTGCCGTCACCTGGTGGCCTGAACACATCCCAGCAGGCACGGTGAGAACTATTTCTTTCTCTCTGTTCTACCTGTCCGGAACATCTCCAGGTTCCAGGTGTTCTAGATATGTTCTTGGTGTTCTACTTGTCTGGAGTTAGGGAACATCTCCTGGTATTTACACACAGCTGTGAGTCACTGTAGTGCTATCTGTTTGTAAGCAGCTGGGTTTTCAAGCAGGTACCACATTAGAAAGTAATTACAATTCGTCCTTTCAGTAATTGTCTCTCTCATATCATTGTAGTTCTTTGTTTCGATTGTGTATCAATGTCCTCAACATCATCACAACTCAACTCTCCTCAGGTGCTTGCGTGTGTGTGTGTGTGTGTGTGTGTGTGTGTGTGTGTGTGTGTGTGTGTGTGCAGACTTTTTTCAAATACTTTTTGAGGTGGCAAGGTTCATCTTCATAACCCCCCCCCCCCCCTTTCCTGTCTTCCTCCTCTGTGAGCCTGTGAGGAGGACTTTCCCCCTGATCCGCTAAGCCTGTGCGTTTTGCAAATGACTTTTAATTGTATTAGGGGCAGCTGTGACACGGGGCTGTGGCGCAGAGGGATTTTTGGAGGAGCGAGCGGAGGAAGTAGTCTGTAGGCTGAAGTAAGCCCTGCCCCCGGCTCATATCGGAGGGGTGTGCTGTGGCCTGATAGCGCTGCAGAGTGGCGAGGGAGAGGGGGATTGGGAGCGTGTTAAGCGGCTAATCTGTTTGTGTGTTTGCTGAGGTTGGATTGAGCTGTAATGAGGACTTCTGTATCTGAATATGCCAGGCGCACAGGATAAAGGACAGGAAAAAAGAGAAGTAAAGGGGTGGTTGGGAGAAGAGAGGGAAGGGTGCACCCGGTGCAGTGCTCTACAGGGTTGCTTCTGGAAAAGATGGCAGTGCCAGGGAGCTAGGGAGGGTTTTGTATGCAGGGTCTTTGGTGTGCTGGTGCAGTGCCATGACAGCTCAACCTCTGTGTGTACGTTTGTCTGTTGCACCTGCTGGTGGGTTAACTAGAGAAATTACTGCAGATGAAACACTTCTGAGAATGGAGTATTTTGAATGAGGCACCACTGTTATGCTGAAGAACAGGGATCATCAACTAGATTTAGCCGCTAAATGTTTTTGTCTTGAGTGGATGGTCAGCTGGCCGGAACATAATTACAAATAATTTATAGACGGCAAATTGACCGCAAGAAGCCCAAACAGATATAATATTTGACTAAAAGATAACAATTTCAAACCTCGCTTACATTTGTATACGATCTCAGACATCTCTCTATTATACGTGGGAATACTTGGGAACAGATTTCCAAAATTAAAATCACTTGGAGCTGATTTGTTGTGGTTTTTACAGTCTTTTTTATTTACTTTTTACAAATGTATAATTTATAATAATACATTTGGCCCGTGGGACTGCCAGTTGGGGAACCCTGCTGAAAGCCATCTGTGGTTTTAGTCTGTGGATCGGGCAGGAATACATGGGACTAGCTCCTCCGTGAGTCTATGACAAAGCAGATTTGTCGTATGGGTTTCGTTTCATCTCCCTGCTGTTGGGGGCCAAAAATATGATTTCCCTCTCTGTTGCTTTGTACGGCGCTGAAATCTCTCTGTTCGTTCATCTGCACATTGAACAGTTTCATAAAGCCCTGGACATAAACGCTGCGCATAATGAACAGCCACACGTGCCACGTCGCTTTTGTTAGGAGGATTGCTGGTACAGAGGCCAGCAAACATTAACAAAGCCTACCCTAAAATCGTTTCAGATTAAAAACTACAGCTAGGTTTGGTTGGTCCAGTTTCAGGTTAGGCTCGGTAAAGTTATCTTCTAACATTCTCAAACTCATTACAAGAATCGTCGACAGAGGATAAAGACTCCATTACAATCTATGTGATCGCCACAGTCTTACTGCACAGTGATTTGATAGATTAAAGTAACAAAAAAAGTTCATCAGTGTGTAGGTAAACCTAGCATGCCATCGTGAATGTACTGTACATACAGTTGAAGTCGGAAGTTTACTTCCTGACTGATGTCTTGAGATGTTGCTTCAATATATCCACGTAATTTTCCTGCCTCATGATGCCATCTATTTTGTGAAGTGCACCAGTCTCTCCTGCAGCAAGGCACCCCCACAACATAATGCTGCCACCTCTGTGCTTCACGGTTGGGATGGTATTCTCCGGCTTGCAAGCATCCCCCTTTTTCCTCCAAACATAACGATGGTCATTATGGCGAAACAGTTCTATTTTTGTTTCATCAGACCAGAGGACATTTCTCCAAAAAGTACGATCTTTGTCCCCATGTGCAGTTGCAAACCGTAGTCTGGCTTTTTATGGCGGTTTTGGAGTATTGGCATCTTCCTTGCTGAGCGGCCTTTCAGGTTATATCGATATAGGACTCGTTTTACTGTGGATATACACTGCTCAAAAAAATAAAGGGAACACTAAAATAACACATCCTAGATCTGAATGAATGAAATATTCTTAATAAATACTTTTTTCTTTACATAGTTGAATGTGCTGACAACGAAATCACACAAAAATTATCAATGGAAATCAAATTTATCAACCCATGGAGGTCTGGATTTGGAGTCACACTCAAAATTAAAGTGGAAAACCACACTACAGGCTGATCCAACTTTGATGTAATGTCCTTAAAACAAGTCAAAATTAGGCTCAGTAGTGTGTGTGGCCTCCACGTGCCTGTATGACCTCCCTACAATGCCTGGGCATGCTCCTGATGAGGTGGCGGATGGTCTCCTGAGGGATCTCCTCCCAGACCTGGACTAAAGCATCCGCCAACTCCTGGACAGTCTGTTGGTGGATGGAGCGAGACATGATGTCTCAGATGTGCTCAATTGGATTCAGGTCTGGGGAACGGGCGGGCCAGTCAATAGCATCAATGCCTTCCTCTTGCAGGAACTGCTGACACACTCCAGCCACATGAGGTCTAGCATTGTCTTGTATTAGGAGGAACCCAGGGCCAACCGCACAAGCAAATGGTCTCACAAGGGGTCTGAGGATCTCATCTCGGTACCTAATGGCAGTCAGGCTACCTCTGGCGAGCACATGGAGGCCCCCCAAAGAAATGCCACCCCACACCATGACTGACCCACCGCCAAACCGGTCATGCTGGAGGATGTTGCAGGCAGCAGAACGTTCTCCACGGCGTCTCCAGACTCTCGGCGGCAGGGTAGCCTAGTGGTTAGAGCGTTGGACTAGGAACCGAAAGGTTGCAAGTTCGAATCCCCGAGCTGTTAAGGTACAAATCTGTCGTTCTGCCCCTGAACGGGCAGTTAACCCACTGTTCCTAGGCCGTCATTGAAAATAAGAATTTGTTCTTAACTGATTTGCCTAGTAAAATAAAGGTAAAGTAAAAAAAAAATAATGAAACATGTGCTCAGTGTGAACCTGCTTTCATGTGTGAAGAGCACAGGGCGCCAGTGGCGAATTTGCCAATCTTGGTGTTCTCTGGCAAATGCCAAACGTCCTGCACGGTGTTGGGCTGTAAGCACAACCCCCACCTGTGGACGTCGGTCCCTCATACCACCCTCATGGAGTCTGTTTCTGACCGTTTGAGCAGACACATGCACATTTGTGGCCTGCTGGAGGTCATTTTGCAGGGCTCTGGCAGTGCTGCTCCTCCTTACACAAAGGCGGAGGTAGCGATCCTGCTGCTGGGTTGTTGCCCTCCTACGACCTCCTCCACGTCTCCTGATGTACTGGCCTGTCTCCTGGTAGCGCCTCTATGCTCTGGACACCACGCTGACAGAAACAGCAAACCTTGCCACAGCTCGCATTGATGCACCATGAGCTGCACTACCTGAGCCACTTGTGTGGGTTGTTGACGCCGTCTCATGCTACCACTAGAGTGAAAGCAACGCCAGCATTCAAAAGTGACCAAAACATCAGCCAGGAAGCATAGGAACTGAGAAGTGGTCTGTGGTTACCACCTGCAGAACCACTCCTTTATTGGGAGTGTCTTGCTAATTGCCTATAATTTCCACCTGTTGTCTATTCCATTTGCACAACAGCATGTGAAATGTTTTGTCAATCAGTGTTGCTTCCTAAGTGGACAGTTTGATTTCACTGAAGTGTGATTGACTTGGAGTTACATTGTGTTGTTTAAGTGTTCCCTTTATTTTTTTGAGCAGTGTAGATACTTTCGTACCGGTTTCCTCCAGCATCTTGACAAGGTCCTTTGCTGCTGTTCTGGGATTTGATTTGCATTTTTTGCACCAAAGTATGTTCATCTCTAGGAGACAGAACGCATCTCCTTCCTGAGCGGTATAATGGCTGCCTGGTCCCATAGTGTTTATACTTGAGTACTATTGTTTGTACAGATGAATGTGGTACCTTCAGGCAGTTGGAAATTGCTCCCAAGGATGAACCAGACTTGTGGAGGTCTACAAAAAAAAAATCTGAGATCTTGGCTGATTTCTTTCGATTTTCCCATGATGTCAAGCAAAGAGGCACTGAGTTTGAAGGTAGGCCTTGAAATACATCCACAGGTACACCTCCAATTGACTCAAATATGTCAATTAGCCTATCAGAAGCTTCTAAAGCCATGACATAATTCTCTGGAATCTTCCAAGCTGTTTAAAGGCACAGTCAACTTAGTGTATATAAACTTCTGACCCACTGGAATTGTGATACAGTGAATTATAAGTGAAATGATCCGTCTGTAAACAATTGTTGGAAAAATTACTTGTCATGCACAAAGTAGATGTCCTAACCAACTTGCCAAAACTATAGTTTGTTAACAAGAAATTTGTGGAGTGGTTGAAAAACAAGTTTTAATGACTCCCACCTAAGTGTATGTAAAACCTCCGACTTCAACTGTAGCTCTAATGAAAGTGTTACTTGTTAGTATTGAGTGACAGAGAGAGTTTTGGGAGATGTGTTGGAATGAGAGAGATGAGGTTGACGGCGGGAGCCGGGCACAGGTTCAAATTCCCCCGGTGACTGAGGGGCTGCGGTGGGATGAGGCTTGCTGGCTGGGATGGTGGGGGAAAGGGGGGCTTTCCCCCCAAAACGCTGCTGCTGCTGCCACTGTCACAATCCCCTTTGTTGTGTTTATCAGCTGGGCGACACGGAGCCTGAGTGCATTAGACAGGGATAGCAAGTCTGCCACGTCAGATAACTACCATCAGGGTTTAACCAAGAACCACATAGACAAAAGGCTGGCAAAAAGAGAAAATACAGAAAGAAATGTACCGAATGGAGAGAAAAGTGAAATGGAAATAAATGGGAGATAATGAAATGGTCTCTTTCAAATATTTAGATTTTTTTTAAATGGTTTGCATTTTTTGGTGGAGAATTTAGGGTTACCTAAATGCTACCTGGTAGTCAACTTCATTAATTGTCCTTTTTCTTTTTTTATGCCGTGTGTGTGTGTGTGTGTGTGTGTGTGTTAAGAGTCAGAGTGCAGATAATGGAATGTGTTGCAGGGCCCTTTCTGGCTGGTGCAGTGGCTGCGGGAGAAAAAGGAATTCATTTTGGTGGTGTGTGTGCAGGCAGCTGATAGGAGCATGGAGGCACATGGCGGCGCAGCTGCTCTGGGCTGATAGCACTATCTGATTGTGAGCGTGCCGTCTCCCTCAAAGGGCTGCTCAGGAGAGAATGGAATGGAAGATCAAGGATGACAGTGAAAAAAATTGCATTTTATCTGAAAATAGTTCAGTTTATAAATAAAATAAAGCTCTTCACAGGGACTGGGGAAGGGAGATAAAACAGCTAGCGCTAGCCCGGGCCTCATCTTCTCTCTTTTTCCTCATTCCCCTTTTTCTCCTAATTTACAGAGGCGTTTGTGAGGTTTATAATAAACCTGCGAGCGCAGATTATAGAGGAGACTGAAGAAATGCATCATCAGGACTCACCCCCCCCCCACTCCATCCCACCCGCTGTAATGGTGGACTTTCATAGGGGGCGCGTGCACGCTGTTTGCCATTGTGCTGTCGTGTTGGGTTTCATGCATGGAGAGGGATCCCTTGGATCAGGCTGCTGGTGTATCACAGCCTCCCAGTAGTGTGAATCACTGTGCTCTAAGGAGAGGTTCTCTCTGCTCCCTAGCCCTGCTCTGATCACGGCGCTTCACAAGGCTGCCGCGCTGCGCTGTTCAGGATCCTAACATGGACACTCACTGCGGCTTTGGAGGAGACGCTCATGCATTTTGACAGGATATTCATTGATTAAAGCAAATAAAGTGTTGTAATTTGGGAACAAAGTTTTTAAGATTTGTAATTAAATTGATCCGTTTGTACATTGTTCTGGCGCATATGGATGCCCATGCAAGCTATCTAACTTCCTACAACAATCGCTGTTAAACTTTCATGTCAGCACCCCTTAGACAATGAGATTCTATCTGGGTTTGAATTCCAGTGTGTTACGGTTCAATACCAGGACTCTTTCTCCCATCTCCAGGTGAGCCAGCAGCTGGGGACTGTGATGGATCTGTTCAGCACCAGTCTGTCTGTGGCTGGCTTCAGCGTTCCAGACGACAGGCTCATAGATGGACTGGACCTCAGCCCTGTCCTCCATAACAACACACTCATCAACAGGTTAGAACTCGCAGCTGGGAGAGGCGGTAGCGGTGCCCCCTGTAGGGAGGCTGCTGGCTGGGGCCCAGGGAGAGGGACCACCCTGGTGGATAAGGTGTTCCACCAAGCACATAATGGGATGAGCCATGGCAGCGTGGTGGTGGGGCACGGGGAGGCGAGGGAGGGCCAGGCAGTGCAGCACGGGGGGGGGCTGGAGCTGAGGGGGCTGCTGCTTATCACAGGAATCCAGCAGTCACCAATCCCATTTCACACCCAACAGGCCCATCTTCTATTACCGCGGCAATGGAATTATGGCAGTCAGGGTTGGGCTTTACAAGGCCCACTATTGGACGTGGAGCAACTCGTGGGAGGAGTTTAACCAAGTGAGTCACTGTAGTGTGTATTTCACTCTCTTGCTGTCTCTCTGACTGTAGTTTATCTGTCATTGTCTCTCTCGCTGTCTCTCTGACTGCAGTTTATCTCTCATTGTCTCTCTCTCTCCCCCACACCCTCAACCAGCCATCCACAGTGCTCTCCAAAAACACACATTTGGTAGTCAGTGTTATCTTGAAAACAGCTCATCAAGTGGCTGTTGTGTACATCAGTGGCTAATGAATATTAATGAGGACACCCCACTTCACCAAAGTACTATCATTCATCAGCACTGGCTGTCGCTGGTGGAGCATTCTCCCCTCCTGCTGAGTATCCCACTCCTCCCTCCTATGCCCTGAGGAGTGAGAATGTGTTCTCTCCTCCTCTTGGCCCCTTTAAAATGTGTCCTGCTCCTCTCCCTCAGAAACCTCTGTTTCAAACGTGCAAGTTTGCATTATGCCCCATCGGTTGCTTAAATTGCTCTCTCCTAGAGGGCCGCTGAATCAATAGCAGCCTCCTTTATCAGCTCATGTGAACTGGAGTGGAACTTCACAAATAATGGCGTCTGATTGCCAGTGTGTTGCCTATCGATTGGTGTGTGCGTGAGCGTGTTTGTAAATGTGTGTGTCTGCGAGCAAAGGATGGTTTGAAGGGGAGGCTCTGGGTCTCCAAAGCTGACTCTGAGAGTTAATGTGTCGGTTCTTCACCAGAATGGGCAGCAGGCATTCAGAGCTTTACAATGACGCTTGACCCTCACATCTCACCCGAGAGCATCCATCACACAGAAAAACCACTCTTTATTTCAAGCGGTTTTAAACGGGTCTGAATATTGTGCTGAAACGTTGATCCATCATTCAAGCTTACTATTTTCTTACCAGTTGTAAGTAATGTGGTGTATTTACTGTTTATGTTCAATTTAAGATAAAACAAGGATGGTGTGTCTTTCCTGAACTTGAAATTCAATCATGGCTTAATAGCCATGAGCTCTACTGTGATTTTTCTGGTGAAATCCAGGAGATTCAGTGATGTGCAAAATTAGACATTTCACAGGGTTAAGTGGTTTTCATTAGAAGCTCTTGTTGGATGGTGTGGTAATGGTGTGAGGTATTATATTGCGTTGGGAATGGGAACGGTCTGTATCTGATGTTATCTGCTCGGACTTGTCTTTGGTGGGTAGCATACGTTTAATATGACTCTTTCTAGAATAGTTTTCTTTGAGGAAAATATGAAACCAAAATTCTACTTTTGCATTCCATGTTATGTCCCTTGATTCTTCTTATAATGTTGGCTACTTTACTCCATCTTTAAAAGAACATTGCTGTAAGATCTGCTATCTTAATACCATGAGAGATATGGAGTTCTGCTGTGTCTTTTTCTTGGATAGAGATTAAAAGGGCTTTCTCACAGTTCAAAGGGATTTAGGCTCTTTTACATTTCAAAGACCAAAGCACAGAGACTGCTTCAGGACACTATGTGGGCAAGTCTGGATCATAGTGGGCTATGCAGTGTACTGAGGTGAGGTGTGTGTGTGTGCGCTCGTGCCTGTGCTCCTTTGAGCGTGACTGCTTGTGGTCCCAGAGGGGGGTAGGTAGAGTGCCTTACAGATGAGTGCTCTCTCAATATTAGTCGTGTTGCTCACAAGGGCACCTGAGAGGTATCCCCAGGGGGTCTGGAGGGGGCTGTGACTCAATCAGCCTCTGTCAGAGCCAGGCTGCTACCCCAGAGGAGGGGTGGAGGGGAGGAAGGTATAGAGGAGCAAGCCTGCACACTTTTGGGGGTCGACAGGACAATCGTAAAGGCCATGGCCCCACATTCTGACTGGCAGATAGAGTAGCCACATAGGTAACAGCCACAGGCATACCGTAACCCCAGGGCAGAGAGAACATGTTGACAGGTTTGAAGTGAGGAAGACATGATATTATATACCAAACAGATATAGTCACACACATTATACACCATGTACTGTACACATCTACACTCCGCTTCCTTGGACAGATTCCTCCATATCCTCAAACAGAGAGACGGCATCAGGTTCAGGTGTGCAGTGAGAGTGTCGGTCTGTAGGTGGACATCATTGACAGTCTTTTTAATTGAATTTTCTTTTCAAGGGCACTTTCTCAGGGTCAGTTGAAATAGGTTATCTGTTACCACAACAGTCTCCATTGTCCTCTGTGAAGTGGGCGTTAGAAGCTAAAGATCAATTGTGTGTATGTGTGTCTACTCTAACAGGGCATTAACTTCTGTCCAGGCCAAGAGGTGGCAGGCGTGACCACCCACACCCAACAGGAGCACACAATGCAGCCACTCATCTTCCACCTGGGGTGGGGCCCCTGGGAGAAATACCCTATCAGGTGAGTGCTCACTAAAACATACAAAGATTCCCTGGTGTACTGTTAGATTGTACTGAACGTAAAGTGAAAAGCAAGGGAAATATAGACAGGGCTTGGGGTTGGTCAGCCAATCTCCACACAACTCAACAAACAGCAGGCCTCTGGTTAAATAAGAGAAGACAAGTGAGGAGGAGGAGGAGGAGGAGGAGGAGGGGGTTGTAGGATGTTGGTGGACAGGATCTATGAGATCAATACTGATCCAGTTGTGGGAAAGAGGCGCGGTGAGGACTGAAGATTGATCTTTGCAGCCCCAGACTGGCTGATTAAACACTATTCTTTGTGATTGCAAATAGCTCTTTAAATCTCGCTGTCTTGCCTCAGACCCACTGCTATAAGTTAAAATGGCAAGACAAATTGTTCTCATATAAATCGAGAGGGAGGGCTGTGTCATGGACTTTTGTGTGCCTTCGAACATGACCCCTTAGTGGTATAAAAAACAGTTGGGTGTTTTATTTAGAAGACCTTTTAATTTTTCTCTATACATTAAATGTAATTGTGATGGTGTAAAAATGTGGACAAAAATGGCCTTAATTGTACAAAAGAACCATTATTCGGCGGCAGGGAGCCTAGTGGTTAGAGCATTGGACCAGTAACCGAAAGGTTGCTGGATCGAATCCCCTAGCTGACAAGGTAAAAATCTGTCATTCTGCCCCTGAACAAGGCAGTTAACCCACTGATCCTCGGTAGACCGCCATTGTAAATAAGAATTTGTTCTTAACTGACTTTCCTAGTCAAATAAATGTTAAATAAATATATACAGTGGGGAGAACAAGTATTTGATACACTGCAGATTTTGCAGGTTTTCATACTTACAAAGCATGTAGAGATCTGTAATTTTTATCATAGGTACACTTCAACTGTGAGAGACAGAATCTAAAACAAAAATCCAGAAAATCACATTGTATGATTTTTAAGTCATTCATTTGAATTTTATTGCATGACATAAGTATTTGATCACCTACCAAACAGTAAGAATTCCAGCTCTCACAGACCTGTTAGTTGTTCTTTAAGAAGCCCTCCTGTTCTCCACTCATTACCTGTATTAACTGCACCTGTTTGAACTTGTTACCTGTATAAAAGACACCTATCCACACACTCAATCAAACAGACTCCAACCTCTCCACAATGGCCAAGACCAGAGAGCTGTGTAAGGACATCAGGGATACAATTGTAGATCTGAACAAGGCTGGGATGGGCTACAGGACAATAGGCAAGCAGCTTGGTGAGAAGGCAACAACTGTTGGCGCAATTATTAGAAAATGGAAGTAGTTCAAGATGACAGTCAATCACCCTCGGTCTGGGGCTCCATGCAAGATCTCACCTTGTGGGGCATCAATGATCATGAGGATGGTGAGGGATCTGCCCAGAACTACACGGCAGGACCTGGTCAATGACCTGAAGAGAGCTGGGACCACAGTCTCAAAGAAAACCATTAGTAACACAGCATGCCGTCATGGATTAAAATCCTGCAGGACACGCAAGGTCCCCCTGCTCAAGCCAGCGCATGTCCAGGCCCGTCTGAAGTTTGCCAATGACCATCTGGATGATCCAGAGGAGGAATGGGAGAAGGTCATGTGGTCTGATGAGACAAAAATAGAGCTTTTTGGTCTAAACTCCACTCGCCGTGTTTGGAGGAAGAAGAAGGATGAGTTCAACCCCAAGAACACCATCCCAACCGTGAAGCATGGATGTGGAAACATCATTCTTTGGGGATGCTTTTCTGCAAAGGGGACAGGACGACTGCACCGTATTGAGGGGAGGGTGGATGTGGAAACATCATTCTTTGGGGATGCTTTTCTGCAAAGGGGACAGGACGACTGTACCGTATTGAGGGGAGGGTGGATGTGGAAACATCATTCTTTGGGGATGCTTTTCTGCAAAGGGGACAGGACGACTGCACCGTATTGAGGGGAGGGTGGATGTGGAAACATCATTCTTTGGGGATGCTTTTCTGCAAAGGGGACAGGACGACTGCACCGTATTGAGGGGAGGGTGGATGTGGAAACATCATTCTTTGGGGATGCTTTTTGCAAAGGGGACAGGACGACTGCACCGTATTGAGGGGAGGGTGGATGTGGAAACATCATTCTTTGGGGATGCTTTTCTGCAAAGGGGACAGGACGACTGCACCGTATTGAGGGGAGGGTGGATGTGGAAACATCATTCTTTGGGGATGCTTTTCTGCAAAGGGGACAGGACGACTGCACCGTATTGAGGGGAGGGTGGATGAGGCCATGTATCGCGAGATCTTGGCCAACAACCTCCTTCCCTCAGTAAGAGCATTGAAGATGGGTCTTGGCTGGGTCTTCCAGCATGACAACGACCCGAAACACACAGCCAGGGCAACTAAGGAGTGGCTCCGTAAGAAGCATCTCAAGGTCCTGGAGTGGCCTAGCCAGTCTCCAGATCTCAACCCAATAGAAAATCTTTGGAAGGAGCTGAAAGTCAGTATTGCCCAGCGACAGCACCAAACCCTGAAGGATCTGGAGAAGGTCTGTATGGAGAAGGGGGCCAAAATCCCTGCTGCAGTGTGTGCAAACCTGGTCAAGAACTACAGGAAACGTATGATCTCTGTAATTGCAAACAAAGGTTTCTGTACCAAATATTAAGTTCTGCTTTTCTGATGTATCAAATACTTATGTCATGCAATAAAATGCAAATGAATGACTTAAAAATCATACAATGTGATTTTCTGGATTTTTGTTTTAGATTCCGTCTCTCACAGTTGAAGTGTACCTATGATAAAAAATTACAGACCTCTACATGCTTTGTAAGTAGGAAAATCTGCAAAATCGGCAGTGTATCAAATACTTGTTCTGTGTATATATATATATTTTATTAAATTTTTTTATTCACTTTTTTTATTGGCAAAGACACGCAGAGATGAACAAAAGCATGACACACATTCATATAGTTTCCATAATGATTTGATGGGGGAATACAATTTCCTATTATCTAGCTTTCTCTCTGATCCGTCTTCATTCTCCTTAATGTTTTCTTCAGTCGGATTAGCTCCTGTCCCCCAGGCTGTTTCCCACCCTCTGGCTCCCTCCCTCACCATCTCTCTATACGTCTCTCTTTCTTCCTCTCTCACTTTATCACTCTCTCCTCTCTTAATCTCCCCTTACTCCTTTTCTCACTTGAAGGGAGATGGAATAATTAAACATTCATGTTGTTTTTGATCAGCCCATCTCATCTCTGCTCTCTTCCATTCAAGACGCATAATTAAAAACAGAAAAATCTATAGCAGTGTTGTGTTGGAGAGTTAATTTGGCCGTGTCCCAGACTTATGGAGAGGAGGAGCTGGTTTGGGACCTGGAGAGAGGACCCTGTGTCCCCTCTCCCCACTCCAAGTGGGTGGGTGTCATTGGGGTGGACCGTGAGGTCACAATATTCCAGCCCCATCTCTCCAGCCCCAGTGATGACACCCAGCCACCATCCACCCCCACTGCCATCCCTCCCATCCCCTCCCTCTCTCTGTTTCCCTCTCTCCTGTCTGTGTGTCAGGCAGGCTGCTGGCCATGTGCTCCTTGGGCACCCAGCTGGACCGGCTGGCCGTCATTAATCTCTGTCTGCACCTAAAGAGCCACTTAAGATGATGTAGGGCCTGTCTGCACGCATACCTTCAGTTGTGTGGCAGGCTGATACTACAGCAGTAACACACGCTGCCCAGGCAGTCGCTCCACTGTCCCAGCCTCTTAGGATACATGGACACACTCACTAGAGACCTGCTGCTTGAATCCAGGGGGATATAGAAGATGCTTTTCCATTCATATCTGAGTTAGGATATTTCATATTTAGTCTTTATCTCATTGATATACAATAACAAGACAATCGCAAGCACACAGAGATCAGCATTCTACCGCTGTGAGATTTAGACAAAACGTTTATTCAGATTGTCAGTGAATTTACGGTTAAGCGTTTTCAGACTGAACATGAGCACATGACATTTTTCTTATTGGTCCTCTTCTATTGGTGTGGTACATGACTCCTGTGGTTAATAGATCAGTGGGAAGGTGTGGCTGACTGGGTCCAGTGTATAGTAAGACAGCCCAGTTCTCCCTGCCTGTGTCCCAGTGGGACTGAGACTTAGCCCTGCCTCCTGCTGCTCCGGCTCACTTCCCCTGGGCCCTTGTCACCCTGTGCTGAGCACTTAAGTCCCAGCCAGCCTCGGGCTAATGTAGCAGGCAGCCCTGCACACTCTGGCCTCATCTGCTGCCGACTAGCACTTCAGCCCCCAATCAATAGTCTTCACCGATTCGCTCAATTTCCACAGGAGGAGGAGAAAGGGCAGAGGTATTTGATTGTCTCTTCAATTCCCTCTGCTTGATGCCTGCTGCTGTGTGCGTGCGTGTGCGCACGCGTGTGTATGTGTGTGTGTGTTCGCTCTACCAGTGGGGTTATGAATCACTAATCAGAGTGTAGTGACACACCTGAGCAATGCCGCCTTCCCCCTGGGTGTCATGCATTATAAATCAAAAGAGTTCATTTGCATGCAGCGTTATTATTATTCCAGTTTTTGCTTTAACACCAGTGGGCTAAGGGTTCTAGTAATGATAATGAGGCTGTGCTGACTGGAGTTTTCTTTGTTTATTTGTGGAGAGGGAGGAGAGAAATACATATGTTTTTATTTATATATTTTTAGGGTTAGGGTGCTCAATGCATAGACAAAGAATAGTCTGTTGACACAAAAAGGGCTGAGTGTACACTTTGCACACCACACGAAGCTGCTGAGAGGAGGACGGCTCATAATAATGGCTGGAATGGAGTTAATGGAATGTTGTCAAACACATGGAAATCACCACGTGTTTGATGAGTTTAATACCATTACATGATTCCGTTCCAGCCATTACTATTAGCCTTTCCTCCCCAAATAAGGTGCCACCAGCCGCCTGTGTTGGTACACTGTGTTTGGTCTGGCTCTGATGTATGGTTCTAATATTTAGTGAGATAAAGCAGCTTCAGAAGTTATCTGAAAACGAATCACAGTGATCAATACAGAGCAGAGAACAGATAGGATGGTAATGAAATCTCCATCATTTTGATCAAGATATTGTCTTTGGTCCAGGAAGCTGAGTTTGTGATTTCAAATACATACATAGTCAAATTTAATCTGAAATGAAACACTTGTTTCTATAGAAACCTTTACTCATTAAAGATATGATCAAGGCCGTGGTATGTTGTGATTCTGGGTCATTGCACAGTGTTGCGGCACCACGCAACCATAAGAAATAACCACCAAGCCAAGGCAGAGAGCAGATGGTAAGTTTAGACCGCCATGGCCTTGTTAAGGACCTAAAGGATGAGTTGTGGTGGGGAACACTGGGGCAGTAGAGTAGTGAAGGTGGGAGAGCAGAGGGTGTGAATATAGGAGTAGCACATGGCTGAGGAATAGGGGAGCAGGTGCTATTGTGTGTCAGAAGCCCCACTGCCCTCTGGGAGGTTGAGAGGAGGTGGAGAAGGAGGAGGGGAGATGGAGGGGATAGGCGGTGTGAGCCGGACAGGGCCTGGGGTTATTACACTAATTGACACTTCACCTCACGCACACCCTCCCCAGGGGCCAATCAGAGAGCTGGCTTTGGGTAGGGGCGGGGGGGACGGAGCTGGCACAGGTGCTGCTTGCGACTGTATTATGGGTGTAATTGCACTGGTGATATTTGTCTATCCACGTGTCGCGCCACCAACCGCCCACTCCCCCCAAACACAGAGAGCCCATTAACCCTACAGGTCCTATTGAGAGCAGACAGAGCAGTGTTCCTTTGAAACACTTCAGGGCCTCTGCGTTTTACACACTGAATATAATAATGCACAGAGGTGCTCCGCCGTGTCCAACAAGAATAATTGAGAGACAGGGGATGGGGAACATGGCCAATCCTGCTGAGAGGGCTCCCCAAAGGGTGTGTGTGTGTGTGTGTGCGTGCGTGTGCGTGCGCGCATGCTTTCAAAAGGCTCTCGTATGAGTTAAGCTTGTCGGCTTTAAACTGTTTCAGTTATTAGTGTGTACATTCGCTATGGATTACATCAGTTGTTTAAAGGCAGGCAGGTGTCATACAATGATAATAGTCATTTTAGGCTGTACAGCACATGGAAGACTAAGCTGCAGATTTATGAAACTGATTTATGAAAAATGTTTTACTAATCATACAGAGATTGTTTTACACTGGTCTATATTGTAGGCCTGCTGTGTTTGTGTGTGAATGTGCATTTGTGTGAGCAGTGACCTTCTGTGTATGTGCTGTGACTGACATCTATTCTCTATGTTAAATTGTATAACCACACTATTGGTGTGTTGTGTGTTTGGGAGAAGGTGAAAACCTGAGTGTTTGTCCTTGACCAAGCTCTGATTGGAGAGCCTCATGCCTGTTCAGACATTTTAGGTGAATCTGTGCATCTGTGTTAGTGTGTGAATACAAGATGTAGCCGTATGCCTTTACTGCGCTGTTGTAATTCTGGATGGTGTGACCACATGCCAATATTGACTGAATGTTATGTTTGTATGTGTGGTGAGTGTTTTGCACAACTACTTACGTCTGTGTGTTTCTCTGCAGTGCTGTGACTACGGAGTACCAGGATGCACTGAGTCGGATCACAGCAGTGGTAGAGAAGCATAAGAAGGGTCTGGTACCAGGTGTGCCCCAGCTCAATATGTGTGACATGACATGGCTGTCATGGTAAGATCAATACTACACAGAATGTCCATTCCTCATGTAGCCTCATTTAACTTGTTTGATATAATACATTTTGTTTCATAGTATTGTTCTGTGGCTTTTGTTTTCAGCGTTAACATCTCTGACTTGTGTGTTCTTTCTCAAAGAAAATGATTTTAGAAAAGAAATTGATTAAGATCTTGCTGTAGTGACTCCTTTTGTCATTTCCTTTATCTTTTTATAATGCTGAATGCTTTCAGTAAACTATGTGGGCACAATTTCAGATCTGTTTACCAGAGTTATTTTCCTTCCCTTTGTTCGTAAAATAATAGACTATCTTATTGTTATTTGTGGAAAAACACAGCAGTGTGATTCTTGGACCTTTTGTCTCAGCAACTGTTCCTGTGGGTTTTAGCTGCTTTTGGAAAAAAAAAATAGGGAGTGTCTGTCTCATTGGTTTTGGTTTTTACAAAACAGCTAAAAATGAACATTGCTTTCTTTGTAATGCTCATTGCTGAAGCAGTTTGTCCATGATTCTGAGATCTGTGTATCGCGAGTGTAGCAGCAGCTCCCCCATGTGGTTTCCTTTGAGAACATCATTTTAATCATGTTCAGCTCAGGTGCATGAATGTGTAAGAATGTTTTCTTGTGGTTTCTTTCACTGACAGAACTGAGCACCTCCAGGATGTGAAAAGTTAGGAAAATGCCTTAAAGCCCCCAAGTCACAGTCGTGGAAGTGTGACTGGCCGCATTAGCTATCTGTTTCAGCGAAATCCTGATGTCAGCGAAGATGCTGCCTTGATGAAGAGCCATTTTCAGGAATTCAACTTGAATTTCTATTCGTTTTTAACTTGTAATGTTGAAACAGAACAACATATGGTTTGAATGGAGGACGTTAAAATGGGATGAATGCTTTCTCGGGACCATATGATTATTAATTGAATGAAGCTGATTTGCAATAGCTTTTTTTAATGATGCCATCTCTGTAGATGTTTTCTCTCTCTTTACTTACTTATACACTATTGTGGAAGACATTGAAATAGGGCAACAACAACAAACCGTTTTAACTAGAATAAAACAATGTTTCATTTTTATGCAACGTTGTTTTTCAAAATGTTCTTAATCTTAACAGATGTTTTCTAGTGGGCGGCAGATTGAAGATTTCTGCGTGAATCGATGGGTCGTCACTTGCTTCCACTGTCACAAAGTCATATCAATAATAATTTATTAAACTTCGAGCGCTTTTTATGATAGAAATCGCTTCGTAAACAAACAAATAAACAAGCAATATATCATGACAGATCAACCAATAGAGGCCAAGTCTTTGCTTCATGCTTTTGCAGATGGAGAGGGTCATCAGTTCGTGGCTTGAGCGGAGGGAACTCGTCAGACGATGGTAAATGATGGTGATGAAGTCTGCTGATGATCTTGTACAGGGCAAGTCTGAACCAGCCCGAGTTTTATAGCCACTGGAATTCTCTTCCACTCTGTGAAGCATCTACTTGGGTGACGCCTCGGCATTCCTCACACTATTATGAGAGGAATAATAATATAATTATTATTGATGACAATTATATTATAGCTAAATCCCGCCTATTTCTACAGTGTGTGTATATATATTTAAACGTAACCTTAAGCACACTGCTAACCCTAAATTAGCTCATTTTTGTTGTCATATATTTTTTCGATAAAAGGCAGTTTATTCTGACTTTGTGGCTGGTGAACACCCAATTTTATTATTAGACCTTTATTTAACTAGGCAAGTTAGTTAAGAACAAATTCTTATTTTCAATGACGGCCTAGGAACAGAACGACAGATTTGTACCTTGTCAGCTCAGGATTTGAACTTGCAACCTTTCCGCTGCTAGTCCAACGCTCTGACCACTAGGCTACCGCCCCAATTGATGTCTCGAAGTCAACGAACAGCACGGGTTTGGAGTTTCCACCTAGATAGCATATCTATCTCATTTAAGGTTAGGCATACGATCAGCAGTGTAGTTAGGTTCAACGTCTGATTTTAAAAATATACATTGTACAAACAGGCTGAGTTTCTGACTTTGTGGCTGTGGTAACTAGTCACGACCCGGATGTTGCATCTGACCTTTTGCCTCAAAGTCCACACAGACGTTTCCACAGGAAGTTAACGCTCAGTTAGCCATGGCAGTCCACACGAGAGAAGCTAAATTAGATCTGGTCACCAAACACATAAAACCTTTTCCTGATTTCCCAAGCAAAGGAATACTTTTCAGGTAACTATTAGGTAGTGAATGATAGATTATCGCGATAAACCTAGCTGACGTTACGTTCATGTGCTGAGTTAGATAGCTAGCCATCTCTGCAATGCTAGCTTTCTATTCTAAATAACGTGCATGCGTGTAATACTATTTTGTAGTAGCTAACTAGCTGTGTTGAAATGCTCGATAGAAGATACATTTTACAAGAGAACTAGTTCGAATATTTATTTCAACAGCTAATGTGAATGTGTTTTTGTGTGTCACAGAGACATCTGTCCAATTCTCAAAGACCCGGGTGCATTGACCGCAGTCATCGATCTTTTTGAGGAACATGTGAGGCAGACTCATCCCCAAGTAGAACTGATTGTCGGTGAGTCATCCCCATGTCTGCGTTTAGACAGGCAGCCCAATTTGGTCTTTTGGCCAATCAGATCAGTTCTGAGAAAGATCTGATGTGATTGGTCAAAGGACCAATTGGTGGATAAAATATCAGAATTGGGCTGCCTGTGTAAAAGCAGTCACTGTCATGCAGCTCCTGAGGAACATTAACATGAGAAGCAATGGGGCTGGCGCATGTGTCACAGAGGGCACCATGCAGCTCCCCAGTTCTCTTGCTGTCTGGGAATTGGGCAATTCTGAGGTCATTGAAGGTTGCAGCTGTCATTTAACCACATATTTCCTTCAACACCATGGATGGTCACTGTGTTCTAACAGCGGGATCTATGTCCTGTAGGTCTGGATGCTCGGGGATTTCTCTTCGGACCCCTTCTAGCCCAGAGGTTAGGAGTGGGATTTGTGCTGGTCCGGAAGAAGGGGAAGCTCCCAGGGCCTACAGTGTCTGTGGCATACAAACTGGAGTATGGAGAGGTGAAATTGGCTGATGATGACCGCTGTAATACCTCCTACACCCTTCTGTCCTTTCATATCACAGCTCCAAGCCTCTGAAAAGTACATATGTATTGGAACCTGCTATTTTTTTATAACATTCCTTTTCAATTAATATTCCTTCAACAGGCCGAGGTTGAGGTCCAGGAGGATGCAGTGGCTCCAGGAGAGAAAGTGCTGCTCATCGATGATCTACTAGCCACTGGAGGTGAGGCATTTCACTGTTCATGGGATGTATTTTGTACAAATAAATGGACAGTATGGCAGATAAAAATGTATATTGATTTAACTAAGGGAACTGTGTTTCATTGGCATTACCGTCTTTGTTTCGAGACCAGTGTCGATGACAATGCCTCCATATTACTCAGTAGTAGTCTACCTAACTTTCTCTACTGTTTGTCAGGAACCCTGTGTGCTGCCTGTGAGCTCATGAAGAAACAGAATGCAGAGGTAATGGGCTGCATGGTGATCATTGAGCTCAAAGAGCTCAACGGGGTTGAAAAGCTGAAGCCAAATACCCTCTTCTCCCTGGTGCAGTATTGAGGTCAAAACAATTCCAAGTGTTCCATTCAGTATGGTTTAGAACACACCACTTTGATGCAGTTTACTGTCTTACAGTTCCTACCCAACTGTAATGAATTGTGATGGACTTTTTTGGGGGGTTACATTTTTGTTACAGGTAAACTTTCCAAAGCATTTCTATGAACTATAAAGCAAATGCCATTCAATTTACAAGTATACATAGTACGTCTGTGACGGTTATGGAATTTTGGAAGACTATTTGGCCATCCAAATGACCACGGTCACTGTAATAACTGTTCGAATAGCAGCAACAACAAAAAACATTTTTACACACTTTTCTCCTCTCCTCCACGTGCCGTCATATGAATAGAACGGGCGGCCCCATTCAAGTCAATGATGGCATAATTGGTGGACTGGCGAAAGCAGGAAGCGTACCATAGAGAAAGGGGCGAGGGGATTCTCTTCCCAAAACCGGTTCATGTGAGATTAACCCTTTTTTGTACGGAACTCTTGTCAAATTACGTGAGGCTTCTTTGATAACAATGTGCAATTGAAAAGCCACTTATTCTTACATTGGTTCAAAATATTGACCCTCAACAAGGTGTAGATGAGAGAAATAACAAAAAATTGCCAAAAGGAAGTGCCAGCTGGCTGGCTTGCCTCTGAAACTAAGCAGAGTTGTCCCTGGATGGGTGACTAGATGCTGCTGGAAGTGGTATTGGAGGGCCAGGAGGCACTTTTTCCTCTGGTCTTAAAAAATGCCCCAGGGCAGTGATTGGGGACATTGCCCTGTGTAGGGTGTCATCTTTTGTATGGGATGTTAAACAGGTGTCCTGACTCTGGTCACTATAAAGAGCACATGGCACTTATCGTTAATTGGGTGTTAACCCCGGTGGCCTGGCTAAATTCCCAATCTGGCCCTCACACCATGATCACCTAATCATTCACCTCTCCTCTTAGTCGGTGCTGTACATGAGAATGTGTTCTCAGCCAATTTAACTGGTAGAATAAGGGTTAAATTATTTAAATGTGGCATTCTGAGAAACTTAATGTTGCACGCGTATCTTCCTTATTGGCATTTCTATTGTTTGAGCAGTCACAGCTTTGTCAATATAGACCATCTGCGTGTACCCATCAATGTGCTGTTATTTTCATTACTGTCTTCATCTATAACCATTAGTTGTGCTAGCCCTCATTTATATGCAATAAGTATCCATGTCTAAAGATGCCTTCTGTTATGTACTGGTGCAATTATGAGTCATTTTTGTCAGTATACTTGTTTCACCATGACTGGCTAATTGTTTCAAACTTCTGCAGAATAAAAATGAACTGTTCACATTGGAGAAACATGTGCACTACAGAATAAGAACCTGCTTGTTGGAAATCTGTGCAAGCAAAAAAGGCAGTTTTGACAAGGGTAACTAGAAAGGTTTTTGTTTCAGAATTAAGACAACGGTGTCATACTACCTAATCAACCAGAAACAGTCTCCCACAACTGTAAAACCACCCACAAAACGAGTCCGTGTTAAAATTGACAAAATCATTGCAGTGTTAATCTATACAAAAATTACACATTGTTATTGAATTGGTACAAGTTATTTTACTTGCTTAAAACCAGCCATGCATTGTGCAATAATCAAAGACTTGAAGTCACATATATATATATGCGTAAGCAGGACAATATGTCTCTATTCAAATTACACATTGAAAATCATAGCTTTTAAGCTTCACAGGCTTTCTTCCTCTTTGGTCTTCTGCTTCAGCTTCTCCAGTACCACATTCAGGTCCATGGTCTTGTTCAACTTGAGATAGAAGTCCTTTCTAATTGTGTGAATTGTAAGCCATTCAGAAGTCAGTTCTGCCAGCAGGCGAAGGTGCAGCTCCATATCACCTTAAAAAAAATGTTGGCCAATGTCAAAACGAATACACTGAAAACCAATGGATGTTTTTAAAAGTTAATATAGGATTTCATCAGGCATTTCTTCAGATGACTCACCCATGCTCATGGCAGAGCGGTAACTAGAGACCATCCGGTTACAGGCCACCTCCATGATCAGTGCGGGTTTCTTCTCTGCCACAAAGACGTTACGCAGGATCCGAGCCAGTTCCTCCAGCCGTGACATCATCACAAGGCGCTCCTCCTGCTGAGGGTTCCGGGTCAAGGCAGCTTGGAGCTTCTGAGCCTGCTTTGCTCGGATCTACAACAAAAGAGAGGGGTCAGTCCCAGTCCTCACTGCATAGGGCATAAAGTACTACATACACACATTTATGTGTCCTAAGTCAAACAGGAAGGTGACCTACCCTCTCCAGCAGGGACTGAGACACCCCTTTGAGGGCACTGTGAGTTTCAGCAGGAGCTACGGGAGTTTGTGGAACAGGCTCTTGCTCTTTTACACAGACCATCTCTGCGGTCTTCAGAACCACGTTGGCCAGTGCTTTCTCCACCTGGAAAGAGCAAAATGAATACCAAACAATGCCATTGAAATGAATGCCCATCAAAGTAAAGCCCAATCCAATCAAGGTTTATTCAGCATGTACAGAGTTTACAGCAAGTATAATATATGCAGTGAAATGCTTACTTGCAAGCTCCTGCAACAGTGCAATAAAATGGAAGTACACAATATAAAGTGGCTAGTGTCTTCGTCATACAGTTATATAGATAAAACAACAGCATTGACTGTTTTAAGGGTTGGATGTGTAAAGGAGATTTTAGGACCGACGGGTCAGTAAGTACCTTGGGGGTCATCGTGGAGCGGGCCTTGTCCAGAACCTCCTGGGCAGTGGTTAGCTTCTCAGCTCCCCGTGGGGGCTGGGGTAGCTCACCGGGCAGGACATTGGGCACCTCATCCACATTGAAGCGAGGGTGCCAGCGAGTAAGCTTGTCATCTGGGACTCTAATAGGAGGATTCAACTTGGCAAGGAACGCCTAAAGACAACATATACAGATTGGTTCCCAAGTCAGGTCAACTCAAAGTATACAGTTACAAAATATTATCTTATAAATGGTGCCTACCTTGTGATGCCCTTTCACAATGTTGATTAGGTTTTGGTGGAAGATACGTCGCCTCTCTAACAGGCGGGAAGCTGCCAGCACTGCCTTGCTCTTATCTGAGGAACAAAAACAGACATCAAGAGAGACTCAGATCAGCAGTTATTTAAGATACACTCATCTGTGTTGAAAGAATACAAAGCATCATGAGACCATCCCCTCACCAGCTTCAATGACAGGCTCCACTGTGAGCTGGTAGCTAGACTTCTTCACTGTAGCACTGAAGGTAGGAATGTTTCTCTCCTGACGGAAATGGTAGGCAGTAGGAAAGACCGTCTTAATCTGGCCCACATGGGTCTCTTCAAAACGCCTGTGAAATAAAAAGTGATTAATATTTCTGCTGCTCTTTCCCATGGAATTCTACTAATCCAATTAGACAAGTATAGTTTGCTCCATACTTGTGCATCATGTCCTGGACACCCTGCTTCACTTTGGCAAAGGTAACAGTCTCTGAGCGGTTGAAAAGCATTCCCACTATGGTGTCCATGCTACGGAACATTCCAGCAAGCAATTTGTACTTGAAGGGCAGGGTGAGGCCAGGGGGAACATCCTGGGCAAGAGCATGGTACCGCTGATAGGCTGGGAGCTTATCTCTGAAAAAGAGCATATTACAGATCAGGACAATGGATGAGTTATAGTCAAAGCCACTAAAGCAGCCTCTTTTCAAATAACACTTTCCCAACAAAGACCCGCATCAAATGTCACTATTTTGAGCTTCACCCACCCTGGCCGAATTTAAGATTGTCTATAATTTAAATAATTGTTTCATCCTCACCCATCCTCGGTTATTGGGCAATTATTTTCCTCAGTAGATCTGGCCTCTGCCAACCTCTCCGCCTTCCGATGTTGTGCCTTAGCAGCAAGCTCTTTGACACGGGCTAGCTTTGTCTTCAGGTCTGGGGCAGTAGACCCTGTGGCCGTAGAGGGCAGGTTCTCAGCTTTCCGTGTCTGGTCCTTGATCTTCTGAAGTTGGAACTTGAGTGCTGCAACATCCTCTTTGGAGAAAGTCTGATGTAGTAGGGGAAAAAACATTTAAAAAAATTTAAAAAATCAATACCATTGAAACATGTGAGGATGCTGTCCATTATGGTATGACTAAGGAGTAACTTGAGGGGATAAAATGAAACATTCTCCCATAGAATTGAATTGTGGCCAGGTGTGTAGACTTAACAGCGAAGAGCAGAGGTGAAAGCATATGCCACCAACAATACTGTACCTTGTGCCCCTCTTTTGGTTTTGAGCTGCCCTGAACATGTGGTTTGCCCGTTGGAGAATGGTTGGCACTGCAATTGACTAAATTCTTTGATTCTTTATCAACAGGTAGTGAATAGGGTACCTGCAGGACATCTTTAGCCAGAGGCTGGGTTGCCTAAAAAATAAAAGATTAAGTAGTGACTTGTACATTTTCAGCCCCCTTCAATGTCTTCAAATGATTTAGCTACTAGTAGCCAAACTAGGAAAATAAAAATGAATTGTTGTGAGGTCTGTTGTGTCTAGCTTATGATAAATAGCTAGTTAACCATTCTGGACCAGGCTTGCTAGGTTGTTATTTCTAGAAATAGGTCGCCAGTTTGTTGCCCTAAAAGCTGTAAATGGTGTTAGCTTATGACTATAATATCAGTCAGTTAACATGACCTTTATTACGCCGTTATACTTGTTTTGATTAGCCTACGTAGAAGTGACGTTGTTTTGATGAAGATTGTCTTAGAACAACACGTAGTTATGAGATCTTTAAGCCTGTGTTTACCACACACACACCTTAATTTACGCAGTTTATCAAAATAAAAACATTAAAATGACACCATGGCGGCCTACGAAAATATGCCATTATTAAGCCAACATTACCTTTTCGTCGTCTTCGAAGAGAATCAATTTCTTCCTGACCGCCTTCTTCACAACTTTAACCGGCCCAGGACTTGTCCCTGCAGCGATGCCATGTTTTCTTGCCTCGATCCGAAGACGCTTCTTTGCGATTTTATGGTCAGCAGTGGCTGAAAATACAGCTGATCCAAGATCGAACTCAGCATCTGTAGAGGTCCTCTTGGGAGTACGAGGGCTGGAGAAAAGGGTTTGTTTTTCCGAGTTAGTCCTCGCCAGCACAGGAGACACGCTCTCCACCTTATTGACCGAAGTCGCCTCGTCAATAACCCTCCAAAACTCCTCTTGTACACTGTTTTCAGAACATGTGGATTTTGAAGTCTTTATCATAACATTTGTTGTAGATGCTGCATTCTTGCTTTTCGACCGAGTTGATATTGTGCTGGGATGACTTGTTACAGTGTCCACAACTTGGGTTATATTGCCATCACCATGCGCAGCCCCACTAGCATCTTTCTTTCTCTGGACGTAAAAATCGGTGACCCGCGCCTGAGACATAATGATGTCAAATCTAGAACCACACAATTCTCTTCTGGTCAGGAAAGACGAACGATAAAATTCCAACTCAGCAGCTTCAGCCATCGAGGTATATATGCAGGCTTGATCAAAGTCGCTATGACCAGAACATCAACACACTTTCGCGCGAAATGGACACGTGACCTTCACAAAGCCTCCTCCCGCCCCGTTTCAAATAGATTTGTTTAATGATTGGTCAGTACCTCACCTTTTTTGAACGAATCAGTTGTGATAAGGCTGTCTCAAAGGACAGTACAGTATGTAGTTAAGAAAATGTTGTGTGATTGATGGGATTATATTCATGATTAGCGTTGATTGCGTTAGAGTTGAGCCGTAGCAGGTTTAGGATCATTTACGCAGTATGTTAGGAGCATTAAAGTAGGTTTGGAGATTTAGGTTAAAGGTTAGGAAAAGAGTTGGGATTAGCAAAAATTCGAAAACATTTTTTTTTATACATCAATTTGACTAAAGCTGTATCGCATCTGGACATTACCGCGCGAGCCAGTTGCTCTGTTCTCCCGGATGACAACGTGAAGTAGTGAGTAGGATTCTGTTTTCATGTGCAACGGTGGTTGCTTTTTTCCCCTTCTTTTTACTAGTTTCCCTCATGTAATAATTTGTATTTGCATGCAGTGAAAATATGTAGTTTTTATTGTACGGTAGGTCAATGCTATGTTATTTCTATATTTTGAGTTTGAGTTGGTGATGGTTTCCTATCTGGCCATGTAATTTGAGATTATTGTAGGTCATGCATTCTGGATGTCTATGAGTTAAGTAGTGTGATTATCTGACTGCTTCCTCTTTTTTATGGAAATTATTTGAAGAGGGTTTTCTTTTTGTGTGTGTGAGAGAGAGAGAGAGAGAGAGACAAACACACCCCATAGAGCCCCAGGACAGCAGCACAATTAGACCCAATCAAATCATGAGAAAACAAAAAGGTAATTACTTGACACATTGGAAACAATTGACAAAAAAACCAGAGAAAACTAGAATGCTATTTGGCCCTAAACAGAGAGTACACAGTGGCAGAATACCTGACCACTGAGACTGACCCAAACTTAAGGAAAGCTTTGACTATGTACAGACTCAGTGAGCATAGCCTTGCCATTGAGAAAGGCCGCCGTAGATAGACATGGCTCTCAAGAGAAGACAGGCTATGTGCACACTGCCCACAAAATGAGGTGGAAACTGAGCTGCACTTCCTAACCTCCTGTCCAATGTATGACCATATTAGAGACACATATTTCCCTCAGACTACACAGATCCACAAAGAATTTGAAAACAAACCCAATTTTGATAAACTCCCATATCTACTGGGTGAAATTCCACAGTGTGCCATCACAGCAGCAAGATTTGTGACCTGTTGCCACAAGAAAAGGGCAACCAGTGAAGAACAAACACCATTGTAAATACAACCCATATTTATGCTTATTTATTTCAACCTTGTGTACCCTTAACCGTTTGTACATCGTTGCAACACTGTATATATACGTAATATGACATTTGTAATGTCTTTATTGTTTTGAAACTTCTGTATGTGTAACGCTTACTGTTAATTTTGATTGTTTATTTCACTTTTGTATATTATCTACCTCACTTGCTTTGGCAATGTTAACACATGTTTCCCATGCCAATAAAGCCTTTTGAATTGAATTGAGGGAGTGATGAGTTGGGCTTGGCGTACCGCTAGATGACGCTAATGATTTACCAGAAAATATTTATTTAGAAGAATGTAGAGTCAATTTCAAGCAGGTTACAGCAGTGTGAAACTTCTTCAAAAGATTACCGAGTACGAGTTTTCGGGTGTATAATCTCAAAATTCATAGGCTACTGGTTTTACTACGCGGTTAAGGTAGGGTTATTCATTAGCATGTTGTTGTAGGAGTGTCACATAGCAATATTTCACCTATAATTTCCTACCATAGGCTAAAGTTTGTAAGTGTCATGTGTCAACGCAAAACGACGATGTGCTCAAGTAGGAAAATCGCAGGCGATGGTGCTGTCAGTGAGAGATTTTCAAACATGCGTTAACTATGATATAGAATAGCTGAATAGGTTGAAAATGAATTCGTTTCTTTCGAAATTACCATACATTAATTGGGTATGCTTGTGGGATAGTCTTCCACGTGGACAGGTTGCTTTCGAAAACACACATTAAAATTGTTAGTTAGGTTATGAAGAGAGAAAAAAATTCAGAGGAAGTACCAACCCAGTGAGAGTGAATTGGATTTACAGCGACTGAAAGAACAGTTCATCTGTTGCAGTAGGCCTACTGGTGAATCACTTTTTCCTGGAAGATATTGCTTTACAGGGAATGTTCAGTCCAAGGGGCGGCAAGAGAGGAGAGTTGTTTCAATACGGGAGAGCTAGTAGTTAGTTTTGTTTACAATTTCGTGAGAATACATTTTATACCCCCGCAATGTGAGGAGGTGAAGATGTCTTGCGGATTTACAGAACAAGAACTGCAATAGTCCGCATTGGTCCATCACTCTGGAAACTTGAAAAAGTTGAAAAATACTTTTGGAAGTCATATGTCTGTCTAGTGGAATGACCGCACCGCTTTATTTTCTCGGTTTTAAAACCATGAACAATTATTGCGGACTGGGTTTATTAAAATTGATTGGGTGGAATGTAACGTTCCGTCGAGGAATGTCAGCGAGGCTGTAGACTGGAGTTAAGCAGTGCATTTGGGACGTGCTCTCATGGAGCTTCAGGTGGTATGTGGACTGCTCTACTGCTTCCTTTTGCCGACGTTCTTGTTAGCAGGTAAATTGTCAGTGTTTCCATTGTGAATTGAATTAAGACAGAATTCAATGTTTGTGCTCAATAGGTCTAAATTATTGATATTATGTTATTTTTCTACATATTCAATTTGCATGTCATGCTATATTATTTATTGTTGTCTACCTTTTTGTATTTTTGTTCATGTCATTTCTGTATGAATAGGATTATTATGGGTTAAGTATACCATATATATATATAAAGGGTTCTTTGGCTGTCCCCATAGCATAACCCATATTGCTTCCAGGTAGAACCCTTTTGAGTTCCATGTAAAACTCTGTGGAAAGGTTTCTACATGGAAGTCTAAAGGGTTCTACCTGGAACCAAAACGGGTTCTTCAAAGGGTTATCCTAGGGGGACAGCCGAAGAATGCTTTTAGGTTTTAGATTTAGTGCCCATTCAAAGAGTGCACACCATTGTTCATACTTCATTCTTGGCCTATATAATGGTAGGATGCTGTGCCACAGGACAACGCAAGTGTAAATGGTAGTTTAAATGAAAAGTTGGTTTGTATTTGAAGCTTCAAGTGTAGTAGGCCTATGACTTGGTAAATGAACTGAGGACTATTAGTATCATGTAAGTGTTTTAACAGGAAACCGTCCTCAGTTGTGTCATCTCCAAAGATTATTTTCTATCTCAGCCTTCTTGTCCCTGAAACTTTCCATTCCACCAGCCAACTTTAAGGCACTAAAATCCAGATTTTCTCCTACTGGTCTTACTAAGAGCTCTGTGGCGGTTATAGATATGGTTCAGACTGTTGACAGGATACTGCTAGAAGATGTGGCATCTCTTGTCACATGGGTTCTCCGGGGCTCGCAGGAAACAGAAAGTGTCTCGCGAGCCTCCTTACCCATTACACGTGGCCAACCAATCTCCACTCATTTCCACTCATTGGCTCCAATCTCCACTCATTGGCTGCAACTGTTTCAATTTAAGGTCTATGTCTCACCCACACGCCTGATTTCCCTTTTGTGACCGCATAATGTTGCTCTTCACATGTGGTTTAGAAGTTGCAGGCCTCATCATACATGTCCTCTGTTTTTTTTGTCAGCAAGATCTGTTGGTGCTCATCTGGATGCAGATGTAACCCTGCCATCTTTGTGGTCAATCCAAGGCTGGACGGTGCACATCACTGAGGGCAATAAAAATGCTCCAGACAGTGGGTCATCCTGACCAGTGCATTGTTCCACATGAGGCCACATAGGACCTGATTAATCAAGACCACATGGTTGGCTTGTGTGTTTACTACTACCGTTTGAAAGTGAGACAATGAGAAGATAATGAACCTGTATCTTAGTGGAATAAAGATTTTAGAACAGGGTGGAGTATGTGAAGAGCGGACAAACACAATACATCAAATTAAATCAAATGTTATTTGTCACATGCGCCAAATACAACAGTTGCAGACCTTGCCGTAAAATGCAACAAGGCAGTTCAAGAAATAGAGTTAGGCAAATATTTACAAAATAAAATAAAGTGAAAAAATAAATCAAATCAAAAAGTAAGACAAGAAAATTACATTAACGAGGCTATTTACACGGGGTACCGGTACCGAGACAATTTGAGGGGGTAAAGGTTAGTTGAGGTATTTGTAAAGTGACTATGACTTGGGTGACTGGAGTCTCTAATAAGTCTTTGGGCCTTCCTCTGACACCATATAGAATTATTAGAGACTCCAGTCCTGATAGGTCCTGGATGTCAGGAAGCTTCCACTATATTCAATTGGAAATTTGGAGAAAACCTGGACTTGTTCGATGCATGAAATCAAATATAGTTCAAATAATGACCTACTGCATCAATGATATTTTATACTCACACAAACACACACTTGTGTGATAACAAACACACACTTGTGTGATATGAACTCTTTCATTTTGGAACACGTCTGTTCCGTGCTGGCGTCGCCTACCAATACTGTGGTGTAACCTCCTTTTATAAATGGACATGTCTCATTTGTACATATATTTCCATTGGCAATGTGAATATAAATCATTTCTCATACAAAACCCCATTTAAATGACCAGTGAGTGCCCTTTCCTCCAATGATGCAACACTGTCTTTGACAAACAATACTAGGCAATCAGTGCTCATTTAACGACAATACAAACCCAACCCACTCTCCAATCAAGCAGCTATCAAATCAAATTGTATTTGTCACATGCGCTGAATACAACTGGGGTAGGTAGACCTTACAGTGAAATGCTGACGTACAAGCCCATAACCAACAATGCCGTTTTCAGAAAAATAAATGTTAAGTAAAAAATATAAAAATAACAAATAGTTAAAGAGCAGCAGTAAAGTAACAGTAGCGAGGCTACATACAGGGGGGTACCGGTACAGAGTCAATGTGCGAAGGCATAGGTTAGTCGAGGTAATTGAGGTAATATGTACTTGTAGGTAGAGTTAAAGTGACTATGCATAGATAATAACCAGAGAGTAGCACCGGAGTAAAAGAGGAGAATGGAACATGGGCCCTGTGCTGTGTGAGGACAGTTGTGTGTGAGGTTAAGCTCATGGGGCGCGCAGTGAGTCTGCTGCATAGGTCTGATAAACCGTGCGTTTGAGTCTCCAGCTGCGGTACATAGTGAAAACACCTGTAGCCTGTCGCTCCAGCACAGCTTAAATACACCCATTAGCTAGAACGATGCTCCAAACACTGTTAACATTACACAGCCAGGAGACAGCTAATGTATAGAGAGGGGTTTAACACATTCTTTTCAATCTCTACCTTTTGATTTTGATTCAACTGGTTGAAGTGTAAATCACAGCCTTGAAGTGCTATTCTGTTGAAGAGCTGTTTGAGAACGTAAGATAGCATCGATCTATGCTAGTTCTCCTTTTGTCCGGTGCCAAGGATAGATCTCTGTTTTATTTGGTCACTCACTGCCAAAAAGATGAGTTAGTGTCAGTGAGATGTAAACCTGCAAGAGGCCTATTCTAGGGCCTACTCTGGGCTGAGACTGCTTCTATAAGAAGAGAATGTGAGAGGGACATGACTGGCAAAGTGGGCGAGGAAAATAGTTCACCCTTAAGTCCTGGCTTGCTGCTCATTACCTCATGTTCAAAGCTATAAACAGTATGGTTGGCCTGCTCGCTAAATTGTGTGAGTACATTGCATTACCTCGGTTAATCCCATTTGTTTTTATACCTAATAAGAGACAATTATGCCCATTCCCAAGAATGAATGGGGGTGGGCTTACTGGGCTAAACTAAATCGCAGATGTGTCTGGTGTGTTTTAGTGTTTAGAGATTCACAGTGGTCTCACAGCAAGTTGGGGAATAAAAGGTATATGCTTGGTTTTACTTACTTAATCCTCCGTACTGGCCTTTGATTATCACGGCAATTCTGATCCAACCATTCATTTATACATTGTGCCCCTGGCCTGAGAGGATGGCAGTTCAATATGTAGCTAGATGTAGAAGGCTAATGTTAACTAGCTAACTTTGCCCATGAAAGCAAGCATTTTAGCCAGGTAGCCAAGGACAACAAAACTAGAAGCGTGTATAGTATGACAGAGTGATATACAGTTTCGTCAACATGAAGGAGAGGAGGATGGCATCGGTGTTTCACTACAAGTAGGGTGGGTCAACATGTTTTTTCTTCTGACACTGTTTGTTTCCTAATGTTTCGGCCTTTAGGCCTATATATCACGGACGCAAGGCATATGAACTATCTGGTTTTTTTTTCTAGCATCCCCAGCAATTTTCCCCACAGATTTTTTTTCTAGCATCCCCAGCGATTTTACCCACACACTGCTACACATGTGTGTGTATGTGTGTGTGTTTCAGTCTGAGTGAGTCAGAACTAGTTGAGACTGTTCACAGTCTAGTCTGAAATGTGACACAGGCCTTGTGGGGAGGGCAGGGCTCTATCCCCGGCTCATCTAGCTCCGCATTAGTAACGACCCACAGGAGGCACGCCTGTTTACAGGAGCCGGCAAGCAGAACCACTGCCCTTAAATTACCTTTAACACCCACACATTGATTGCGTAGCCCAAAGCCGAGTGTTTGTTTTACTATGTCCTGGACACAGGCCCACAGTCAATGGTACCACAGACCCCCCCCCCCCTTACACACAAAAACAGGAAGGAGGTCGAGCCAGGTGAGCCCAGCTAGCAGCCCCAATGTTCCACCAACAATGGAAAGGCTTTGTTATACACTTAACAAAAATATAAATGCAACATGCAACAATTTCAAAGATTTTACTGAGTAAGAGCTCATATAAAGGAAATCAGTCAATTGAAATAAATTCATTACCCCCTAATCTATGGATTTCACATGACTGGGAATACAGATATGCATCTGTTGGTCACAGATACCTCAGTCAGTATCTGGTGTGACCATCATTTGCCTCATGCAGCATGACACATCTCCTTCGCGAAGAGTTGATCAGGCTGTTGATTGTGCATTATCATACTGAAACATGAGGCGATGGTGGCAGAGGAATGGCACAAAAATTGGCCTCAGGATCTCGTCACGGTATGTCTGTGCATTCAAATTGTCATCAATTAAAAGGCAATTGTGTTGTTGTCTGTAGCTTATTCCTACCCATACCATAACCCCACTGCCACCATGGTGCACTCTGTTCACAACGTTAACATCCCACAGGTGAAGAAGCCGGATGTAGAGGTCCTGGGCTGTGGTTGTGAGGCTGGTTGGACTTACCGCCAAATTCTCTGAAACAACATTGGAGATGGCTTATGGTAGAGAAATGAACATTACATTCTCTGGCAACAGCTCTGGTGGACATTCCTGCAGTCAGCATGCCAACTGCACAATTGAGACATCTATGGCATTGATTTGTGTGACAAAACTGCACATTTTATAGTGGCCTTTTATTGTCCCCAGCACAAGGTGCACTTGTGTAATGATCATGCTGTTTAATCAGCTTCTTGATATGCCGCACCTGTTAGGTGGATTGATTACCTTGGCAAAGGTGAAATGCTCACTAACAGGGATGTAAACAAATTTGGGTACAACATTTGAGAGAAATCAACTTTTTGTACATATGGAGAATTTCTGGAATCTTTCATTTCAGCTCATGAAACATGGGACCAACACTTTACATGTTGCGTTTATATTTGTGTTCAGTATACATGAAGTCAGTTACATGTTCATGTATGGTAGTTTGAAAGTTGAATCCAAGCATGTAATGGTTTTCCGTTACTCAGTGAAGTTTATTTTGTGAATAAACTGAGTGTTGTCATTTCCACTAGCTGTAGCTACGGCCCTCAGTGTGTCTCAACCTCACCCAGACGTTCAGATTGTTTACCATGGTAAAGATGAGTGCCATGGCAACATCCTGAGATGAATCTCGTGCTCCCACTTTTAGACTGGCAAGTCAACTTCTCTACAAGTTAATGTCACCAGTACAACTAAATACAAAGTCCTATGTGTCTTCTTGCATTTACACAACTTTGAGTTTGATGATTCATAAAGTGAAGGAAGGACAATATTCACGTGAAAGTTGAGTAATGTGCAATAGTCTCACTGCTGCTAAAAGGAGGAAGTAAGACTTTGGCCAAGTGCAGTACAGACATCAAATAACGCCTTTAGAGAACGCACAACCTGCCATAGATGCCACGGTTCAGTGTGCTTATTACTCCCAAGTGCAGAAATGTGTCCCACACACACAGTCCTGAGTGTAAATGCCCTTTCCATCCCATGTATGTTAACCATGAAGAAGAAAATGGATGATAGGGAAAGGGGATACATAGTCAGTTGCGCAACTGAATGCATTCAACTGAAATGTGTCTTCCACGTTTAACACAACCCTCTGAATCAGAGAGGTGCGAGGGGCTGCCTTAATCAACGTCCACCTCATCGGCGCCCGGGGAGCAGTTGTTGTTGGGGGTTAACTGCCTTGCTACTGAGTGTTCCGTGCACTGTGCATGGTGTCTGTCTTTGGGGCAGTGATGATAATGGCAGATGGGTCACGCTTTGAATGTGTATCAGCTGTGTTTTTTGTATTTTTATTTAACCAAGGTCTCTTTCTCAGATGAGCCCTGTATACACACCAAACACATCAATATACACTATATCCATTAATATTCACACCAATACACTAAAAGCAAAACACAATCATCAGTTAAAAGGTCCTCAATCAGCCTTTTGAATTGCCATAGAGGCACCAATTCATCCAAGTTTAGAGAGCCTTGGAGATCATTCCACAAGGCAGGTGCCAAAATGAAAAGCAGATTTACCTAACTCAGTGGAGATAGCCATTTCTGAGACCAGATCTGGTATACTGTACGTCTAGTGCAGTACTCACAGCAAAGACTGAGGAAAACCCCCTGTATTATTTAAGATACTCTAGTATTTGAAGATAGGAAAATACAAATATTTTTACCATTCAACCTCACACAATGTTGACGTTTTCTTATTTTTAAAAACTCATAGTGAGTGAAAATGGAAGCATTTTCAACCAGAAACGGGTGTGTATCAGTTTTTGGATGATGGCCATGGATGTGAATGGCGGGCCTCCATGTGTTCCCTTCCTCTGGACGTTCACATTGATATTCAGTGTGTCACATCCTGTTTGTTAGAGTGCTCATTGCTTACGCTGCAGGTTTAACACACAAAACCTGTGTGTCACCGTGGGCACAATGACCTGAGGAACCACAATGATCTCATAGCTGCTCTACTAATGAGAAGTTGACGTAGATCACTGATATACTTGGCAGGGTTAAAGGGTTATCAGGCTGTGCCAGAACTGTGGTGGAGTCTATTGACTGACTCTCTTCCCGGTGCACATATGTACACTATATATACAAAAGTATGTGACATGTAAAATTGAGCACACAGCTATGCAATCTCCATAGACAAACATTGGCAGTAGAATAGCCTTACTGAAGAGCTTGGTAACTTTCAATGTGGCACCGTCCATAGGATGCTACCTTTCCAAGCAGTCAGTTCGTCAAATTTCTGCCGTGCTAGAGCTGCCCCGGGTCAACTTTAAGTGTTGTTATTGTGACATGGAAAGGTCTAGGAGCAACAACGGCTCAGCTGCAAAGTGGTATCCGAATCCACTAATTTGAAGGGGTGTCCACATACTTTTGTACATATAGTGTATGTCACGGTTTCCCAAACATCACAAACTGACAGTTAAACTGATAATCACATATCACACACACATCCTGGATTACTGCAACTCGCTGTTGGCTGGGCTCCCTGCCTGTGCCATTAAACCCCTACAACTCATCCAGAACGCCGCAGCCCGTCTGGTGTTCAACCTTCCCAAGTTCTCTCACGTCACCCCGCTCCTCCGCTCTCTCCACTGGCTTCCAGTTGAAGCTCGCATCCGCTACAAGACCATGGTGCTTGCCTACGGAGCTGTGAGGGGAACGGCACCTCAGTACCTCCAGGCTCTGATCAGGCCCTACACCCAAACAAGGGCACTGCGTTCATCCACCTCTGGCCTGCTCGCCTCCCTACCACTGAGGAAGTACAGTTCCCGCGCAGCCCAGTCAAAACTGTTCGCTGCTCTGGCCCCCCAATGGTGGAACAAACTCCCTCACGACGCCAGGACAGCGGAGTCAATCACCACCTTCCGGAGACACCTGAAGCCCCACCTCTTTCAGGAATACCTAGGATAGGATAAAGTAATCCTTCTCACCCCCCCCCCTTAAAAGATTTAGATGCACTATTGTAAAGTGGCAGTTCCACTGGATGTCTTAAGGTGAACGCACCAATTTGTAAGTCGCTCTGGATAAGAGCGTCTGCTAAATGACTTAAATGTAAATGTAAATCCTGGTTAGTGCTCTCAACTGTTTGGCAGTGTCGAAGTTTGATTGGGATCCAAGTGTCTAGAGAAGAAAATAAGGCCATGGCTTTTCTGTTGCCTTTAATTTAGGGCTAAGATGCTTATGATATGTTTGTAAACCTAACTCTGACTTAAAACTCACTTAGACACAGCAGCATTCTGGAAAGTTACACGCTTTTGGTTGCTGTGCTTTGTGAAAATTAAATATAGACTTGAAGAAATGCTGCTCAGCCAGAAATACCTAAGTCAGTTCTAGCTACATATGTATTTAGGTTAAATCTACCCTCAAATTCCATGGAGAAAATACTGAAAATTTCCGTCCCATACAGATGAACTGCCCCAGTAGAGTTACTGAATCATGAAGGGGACAGACAGTTCATTATATCTGAAGATCCACTTTCCCGTCGTCTTCTTGCAGACGAACCCAAAACACTTCTCACGACTATAAAACCAAATGAATGATGAAAAACGTCTGAAATTTGAATGACCTTGATCATATATTTTTTATCTGTGGGTCGTTAACATCTGTATGATGTGATCAGTAGCATTGGAAGACCAAAGTTCAAATTGGCCCCAAGCAAGTGTATGTTGATCTGTGCTATTGCCTTAATCAATTACCAAAATGTATTCAAACAATGCCGGAGATACATCATCAGTATTGTTTGCCACTGACTTTTGTTCACTATGAGCAATTGATCAAGTATTTTATAAGTGAGACACATTCTGGCCAGTGTAGGTATTCGGGAAACACTGTATTAGCAGAGATTTCAAACCCAGAGGCGCAACATCGGGATAATTCCAGGAACGCATTGCCAAGCAGACTAGACAGACCAGACTTGGGGTTTGGTAAGTCAATGGGAGAGGTTATGCATCCTTAGTTGTTAATTTTCTCAAATTCTAGATTCGAGCCGATGATTTAGCCATTACTAAAGCACGTGAGTGACAAACTGACACGCGTTTAATTATGTCAAGTACAGGCGGTTTGGTTTCTGCGCATGAGCTATGCTAGCTAACGTAGCAATAACATCGCCTACAAGTGTGATCGGGAATTTCTATTGGATAATCATATTTTTTTTAATCCTCTTTTTTCTCCATGATTTCGTGGTATCCAATTGGTAGTAGTTACAGTATTACAGTTACAGTATTGTCTCATCGCTGCAACTCCCGTACGGACTTGGGAGAGAAGAAGGTTGAGAGCCATGCATCCTCCGAAACACAACCCAACCAAGCCGCACTGCTTCTTGACACAATGCCCATCCAACCCGGAAGCCAGCCGCACCAATGTGTCGGAGGAAACACCTGTGGCGGGCCTGGGCCGCTAGTGCGCGATGAGACAAGGATATCCCTGCCGGCCAAACCCTCCCTAACCCGGACGACACTGGGTCAATTGTTTGCCACTCCATGGGCCTCCCGGTCGCGGCCGCCTGCGACAGAGCCTGGACTCGAACCCAGAATCTCTGGTGGCACATGCAGTGCCTTAGACCACTGCGCCACCCGGGAGGCCCCGGATAATTCGTTTCTGCTGATCTTCATTAGGGCAGCGGTTTACCTCACTATTTTCTTTCACACACACATACACACACACAGCTGTGAAGGTGCTGTCATGAGTGTCCTTTGAATGAACTTGGACATAATTCTCCATGTAGGTGCTGCTTCTGTCAGCGTAATTGGATTGAGATGAGTAGGAGGAAGTTGAATGTTGAACTTCAACAAGACATAGTTCCATAATGATAAACTTACTGCTTGAACGCTCAATTAAATGCTATTACTCACGCATCTATCTACAGTACAGTACTTGGGACTCAGTCTGGGAAGTCTAGCTTCTCTGTTAGGCCCCAGAACCACTCAGTTTGTATGTTAGATCCGGAATCTGACAACAGCCAGCGCCATCCAAAGTCATTATTGGAGAATTAACAGTGAGCCAAGGACAGGTGTGGGACTGGCCCGGCTTCAGAGCTTTGTCTTTCAGGCTGCAGTAAAACATGATACAGATGGAGGTTACTCATTAAATGAGAATTTGACTGCCTCTGGCTGACCTGTAACCAGATAACAGACCGCCACCGCACTGGCCTCATGCTGGCCAGTCACCACAGACACAGACAGGAGTGCTAATGCGGTTTTTAATGAGGAGCATGGAGCTCCAATGCCCAACACCTGTTGCGGGGCACACATTTAGATGTGCTGAACTAGCTGACTGCCTGGGGCTGAGGCTGGCTGACCACGGCCAGAGAAAACCCTCTCGGATATCTAGGGCATTGGGCAGAGCTGGGCCTGCAGCCAGGCCAACTGCCCATAGGCCCAGTGGTCCAGTCCCTCCAAGCAAAAGGATATGGCACAGCATGAGTGAGTAAGGGAGAGGAAGTTGAGCTTCCTCACCTCACTGAGTTATTTTATGAAGAGATTAATTAGAGATTGAAAATGGATCTTAAGCACTTACAAATTCATAACATATTGTACAAATTGGAATTCGTAACATATCATGTGAATTGCATGAAGAACATATACAGTACCAGTCAAAAGTTTGGACACACCTACTCATTCAAGGGTTTTTCTTTATTTAGACTATTTTCTACATTGTAGAATAAATGTGAAGACATCAAAATTATGAAATAACACATGGAATCATGTAGTAAGCCAAAAGTGTTAAACAAATAAAATAATATTTTAGATTTTAGATTCTTCAAAGTAACCACCCTTTGCCTTGATGACAGCTTTGCACACTCTTTCCATTCTCTCACCCAGCGTCATGATGTAGTCACCTGGAATGCATTTCAATTAACAGGTGTGCTTTGTTAAAAGTAACTTTGTGGAATTTCTTTCCTTAAAGAGTTTGAACCAATCAGTTGACAAGGTAGGGGTGGTATACAGAAGATAGCCCTATTTGGTAAAAGACCAAGTCCATATTATGGCAAGAACAGCTCAAATAAGCAAAGAGAAACAACAGTCCACCATTACTTTAAGACATGAAGGTCAGTCAATCCGGAAAATTTCAAGAACTTTGAAAGTTTCTTCAAGTGCAGTTGCAAAAACCATCAAGTGCTATGAGGACATGAAAGGAAGACCCAGAGTTACCTCTGCTGCAGAGGATAAATTCGTTAGAGTTAACTGCACCCCAGAAATTGCAGGCCAAATAAATGCTTCACAGAGTTCAAGTAACAGACACATCTCAACATCAACCGTTCAGAGGAGACTGCGTGAATCAGGCCTTCATGGTCGAATTGCTGCAAAGAAACCACTACTAAAGGACACCAATAAGAAGAAGAGACTTGCTTGTGCCAAGAAACACGAACAATGAACATTAGAACGGTGGAAATCTGTCCTTTGGTGTGATGGTACCAACCGCCATATATTTGCGAGATGCAGAGTAGGTGAACGGATGATGTCTGCATGTGTGGGTCCCACCGTAAAGCATGGAGGAGGAGGTTTGGGGGTGTTTTGCTGGTGACACTGTCTGTGATTTATTTAGAATCCAAGGCACACTTAACCAGCATGGTTACCACAGCATTCTGCAGCGATACACCATCCCATCTGGTTTGGGCTTAGTGGGACTATCATTTGGTTTTCAACAGGACAATGACCCAACACACCTCTAGGCTGTGTAAGGGCTGTTTGACCAAGAAAGAGAGTGATGGAGTGCTGCATCAGATGGCCTGGCCTCCACAATCACCTAACCTCAACCCAATTCAGATGGTTTGGGATGAGTTGGACCGCAGAGTGGAGGAAATGCAGCCAACAAGTGCTCAGCATATGTGGGAACTCCTTCAAGACTGTTGGAAAATCATTCCAGGTGAAGCTGGTTGAGAGTGCCATGAGTGTGCAAGGCTGTCATCAAGGCAAAGGGTGCCTACTTTCTAAAGGCAAAAAGTCTAAAATATATTTGGATTTGTTTAACACTTTTTTGGTTACTACATGATTATTTCATAGTTGTGATGTCTTCACTATTATTATACTATTCTCATGGCATATAATTATTTTTTTGCAGAGCGTAACATATCGTGCGAAATGGATGACTGTACACAATTGTGCACCATTTTCAGGGACCTATTTTTGGCTCGTGAGCGCTACTTTCAAGACTACTGGCTGAAATGATACAACACCTTTTATAATACATCTTTAAGCAAGATGATATTACAGCTGGTTAATGTATCTGCTTGGCAGGCAGGCATCTCTTTTTTAGCTTCTATTCTATTCTAGGATATAGCTCATAAAAACCTGATTTGATTAATTGAAACTGTTTTGATTAAGTTGCGATTTTGTGATATGAGAGACATTTGTGACACTGCCGGTCTACATAGTTATGAATATTGGACATTGTGTTACAACTTGCTGCTGAGTCTGAGCCATATGACAGCTGTCTCTTATCTCTGGCACTAATAATAACAGTAACTGCTATATTGCCGAGGGGCCTAGACCCATGGATAGATGACGCATTTGAAGGGTCTTCTCACTGTAACTCAGCCCACTCTCTGGTTTCCAATGACATGTAAGTGAGTGATGCACTTATGGGGTTTTAAGGTCTCGCCATGATCTTCCACTCCTCATCTAATCTTCATGGGAATGAATGATGAGCATTTCACCAGCTCTAAATGCAATTCAATGTTAAGCTATTTTTGAGCTGTCAAGCCAAGTATTACGAGGTCTGTTGCAATGGAAAGGATTTGTCTCTCTCTGAAAATGTAAATCGCAAAAATCTATATATTTCTTTTGAAATGAATACCTTGACTTACGTTGGGTTTCAAAGGTGAAAGCTCAGAGGTTAAGGGCACTAGATTGGATAATATGTAGTGTAGGTGCTCCTATGTTTGTGTGGTGTTGTATGTCTGTTCCAAACGGTATGGGTCATACCAATAGTATTAATTGTGTTCTGTCCAGTCATGCTTATTCTGCATTCATGGTTTTGAACCTGATTGAGGCTAGTCTGTAAGTCAACACTGTAGGGAAGTGTAGTTCTTCCGAATTTCAAAATAATTGCACTTCAAACTATATCATCGCTTCTTGCAACTGTAACTAGGCCATATGGCCTAGCAAACTCCCGAAGCAGAAATGACAGCCAAGTGGGAGCTACAAGCTAAAAGTCTCACCATTCAGTGTTAGATTATTCCTCTCTGTAAGCATTCCTCACACACTTGCCCTGACAAGTCTTGTGCTTTTTACTTTCCATTCCTCCAGTAACTGGATTACAAAATGACCCTGATCTCCCTGCTTGTTAGGGGAGGCAGGCAAGCATCAGATGATGATGATGATGATGATGAGTGGGCAGACTGAGTCAGGGAGAGGGCTGTGAAGTGTTGAAGAGCAGGCTGAGGTGAGAACTGGGCATATCAAAAGTCTTTCTGACTTTTATGACAGGGTCCACATTCTGTTCTTCACGCTGAATGCTACTTCTGTTATGGGCCGTTTTATGGGAAATTGCTTCCTCGTGCCGTCGTCTGACTGCGCCGCTTTGGTTCTGGATTTGAATTGAGGTGGTGGTGCAATATCCTCCCCACACATGTTCTCAGAGCCTCCGCTGCCTTTACTGGTCAAAGCGAGAAAGAGGGAGGGAGTGAAGGGTAAGAGTGCAGTCTGTTCAGGTTGCTTGGCTAGCGCGGTTATCTTCTCGGGCCACATGGCACACGCCTTTGCTCTCTGTGTCCGTCGGGTGGAGAAGTCTCCCACCAATAGGTGGAGAGTGGTGTTCATTTTTATCCTTTAGAACAGGGTGATAGATGGGTTATTATGTATGCAGAAATAGTAATAACCCCATTGAGCACAGCATGGCCATTCAGACCTCCAAAGGGCAGACATTGCTGTTTGTGACAAGATACTGCATTCATACTAATGGAAATATTCATAGGGTTTGAAAGGGGCACGTATTAGGTGCTTATTTTCTATTTTAAGGGCAAAACTTCTCTCACAGAGCTGTTTCCTCCCCTGGCACCCAAGTGGTTTCCTCCCCTGGCACCCAAGAGCATTTCGTATTATTCTGTACATAAATCCGAGACAGTCCGTTTAGTATGATATGTTACGGATGATGGAGATCCACAAATTAATACATACCAAACGTATGGTATGTATTAATTTGTGGATCTCCATCATCCGTTTCGTATGATATGTTACAAATTACAATTCACATGATATATTATGAATTACAATTCATACGATATGTTACGAATAGCAATTCGTACAATATGTTACGGATTTGCAAAACTGGTATGTTAGGAATTCCAATTTGTTGTTGCTAACGTTAGCTAGGTGGCTAACGTTAGCTAGCTCTAGTGTGAGGGTTAAAGTTAGGAGTTAGGTTAAGGGGTTAGCTAAAAGGTTTAAGGTTTGGGCAAGTGTTAGCTGAAAGGGTTAGCTAACATGCTAAGTACTGTAGTTGCAAAGCAGCTAAAAAATAGTAAGTAGCTAAAGTTGTCCATGATGAGATTCAAACACACAACCTTTAGGCTGCTAGATGTTTGCGTTCTACGCTCACTCATCCACCCCGACCAACTGCCCTACTTTCATTTTTGTTTGAAGTAACCTGTCTTATGTAACCGTACCAAAAGTAACATATTATACTAATTTCAGTGTCTCGGATTTACATTTACTATGTCTAATCTATGAGACCAGGCTGCTGGCACAGAAGTAGAACAGTTTCACCCATCACGGAGGGAAGGGAAACCAAAGGGGAAGTGATTGTTTAGAGGATTGAAGAATGAGCATTGTTTCATAGAGCTGCAATGTGCTTGGACAAATGGATAGAGATTGACTTGGCAGCATGCACTTCTTGCCATGCCAGCTAGTTTGTTAGGAGTTGACTCAGATTTGTTGAACATTTTTCTCAGGTTTCAGTAGGTTATATGAGTGAATTCTCTCCATATTATCTCCATATCCAAGTTCCCCATTTCTTATTCACACACCACACATACTTAATGGCGCTTGCAAATCTTTCATTCCTGCGGCAAGGTGTCTTTCAGAGAGCGATTCTAGTTAACGAAGTTCCCCTCCGTTGCTCTGGCTTGTTTAGTTTTGTCTAGTTGTCTCTGTTTAGGCCCTACTATTGTCCTGCGGATCACACATGAATGGCTTGTATCCTTTTTAAATTGCTACCCTTAAGGGCATGATTCTTGACTTTCTCTCTCTCTCTCTCTCTGAAATGATAACAGTAATAAAATGATAACAGTAATAGCATGCAGAAACGGGAAAGTTTGAGAGTGAAGTAAATTAACTCTTGTTTGTCGAAAGGAATTCCTCTGTTTGGAAACATGAAAATGAGCGAGAATGGAGGTCACAGTGGCCGCTAATTCTCCAGGAACAGACACTGACAGGAGGGCTGGTTGCTTTCAGATTCTCAGTTCTCCTCGCTTTTTATTTTCCAATTCCTCGCGGGCACACAAGCAGATTTTTGCGGGAAGCTCAGTATTTGAGCAAACAGTATGTGCAGTGTGTGTGTGGGAAAGACAGAGGAAGGGGGATTGTCTCTGGCTTTAGGCCTCATGCAGGGCCTGCCAGATCTATAGGCTTTAGCAGCTGGCAATGGGATTCATCATCCCGGAAGCCATTCACGGCCTGCGCTCCAGGGAGGGGTTGTCTTTCTCCACTCACCCCAATAACCCAGCTCTGTGTCTGGCTGGGAGAGCTGCCCTGACTCTGGATCCTCACCATCTCCTCTCTCCGTCAGAACAGAAGAGCTGGGATCAGGCTCCCTGGGCCGGCCTCAGTCCAGGAACAACCCATTCGCCCTAGTAGATATGAATGGATTAGAATGATAGGCTATCCCGCAATATGGCAATCTAGAGCTGCTATCATATGGTTTTAAGCCGTGGATCCACAACTGTAGACGTGTCTTTTTCTCCACTGTACCGGAGAGTTGCAGTAGAGCATGCATGTAAAACTGTCAGAGCCCTGTCACATCCAGACTGGCCATTTTATTTTAATTATCACATAAAGCCGTCCTCATTAGTTGATCGCTCCACTGTCCACATGGAGATTGGGTCATATTTAAACACGCAGTTGATTACTTAATGGCTTCCATGAGCCATTGTTTCTCTCCCTGAGCTCAGCTGACATCATGGAACACTGGGGGCGTCTATGGAAAACGGCTCCCTACATTTCCCCTTAAGCCCCTCTCTCTTCAGCTACGCAGGCTCCAGCAGAATAATAATGATAGACTGATAGACTGTAGTGAGCCTAGTTAGGGTACTTTCCACTGGTGAGTTGAATAGGAGGGTCCTTTCAGCTGTATAGTAGTGAAAACACAAGACATGTTGAAGACGGCAGATCTGGGACCGCTGCAATGGAAGACCTCTGTGTGACTCATTCTAACCAGAGCCAAAGAGTCAGGAGGAATCACAGGGATCCATAGAGACCCATTGAACACACACCGCTGTATGAGAGAGACGTACATAATCCACTCAACTTCTGTGAGGGATCTACATGTCATTCAACTATCCATATTAAAGATCTGACCTTGTGTTATGTAAGCAGAACATTTTAAGACTACAATTACGCCCAGTATTAACCAGGCCATCGTGATGAATTTGAAAGAAACATAAGATTGCGCTCAGGATCATTGTGTGCTTTAACAAACTTTAACATGTAGACATTGATCTAGTGTTGTCTTCTTTGAGCGTCATAGTTAGTCCAGTTACAGCGCCAATTATAGTGCAGGATTACTCATAGCCACTGTTGACGAGGACGGTTACGCAGTTGCCAGTTTAGACTTTCCCAGATGTTTTGCTTGACATCAGCACCCTGCTGTTCATTCCGAAGTTGTTTCCATGTTCCAGTATCTGTCCCTCCTCTCACTACCCTTTACCCACTTGGCTCATCCAAGACGCTTACTCACCCACTCCTCTCCCATATCATCTCTCTCACTCCCCCACCTCTCCCTCTCTTTATATCCTCCTTTTCTCCTTGCTCTTCCTTTCCATCTCTCTTTTTTTCCTCTCTCTCCTCCCCTCCCCCTCTGTCCCTCTCCAGCCGTCTCTCTTCCTGTCTCTGTGACCCATGCCGGACTGAGCTGTGTTCACATACCTGTAGGCTGAGGTCACTGTGAGGGCCAGCTGTGGGCCCCTGGAGTCATGTAGCTGTTGGCTTCACTGGGCCTGGCAGGCAGACACACTTGCTCACAGACCCAAACGAGTGATCGCAGTTGGCCTTGCTTCTTATGTTTTCCCTCCGCTCTCTCAACTTCCTCCCTCCGTTTTCTGCTGCTAAAGGTTATTTGTCATTTTCAATTGCCTTTGATGTGACTGCCATGAACCATCTGGGGTGTGTGTAGTGTTTCTGCGGTGGGGTAGCTCTATTCTGTATGCACATGTGAGCTGCAGTCACATGGCACTTTCTGTTGACAGTGTTCTGTGGTGTGCCTGCCTTTTGGCAGGACATGCCTTAGGTATTTGATTTTCTTTCTCTCACGTTACATGTGGTGACACGGTCATGTTGCCGTGCCTCCGCTATGATTCAGCTAGCTCCAGGGAGATGCTAAGATGTGATTGAGGAGCTGCTGTCACGACCAAGGTGAGGTCCCTGAAAACTGGGCGTCTGCCCATCTGATAAACAGGCATTTGGCCGCGCTACCGGAGAAGGAAAGCTGCAGCGGACTGCAGAGATCATATTGGCGCCACTGCCTCTTAGTATTTGTCAAAGCACTGCTTTGTCTGAGAGAGAGGAGCCTTTAACTGACTGGGTTGGTTTCACTGGGACACTGCTTGTCACAGTCACTGTCTTGCCACGTGTTCTCACCACGACACTACACTGAAAACACTGTAAATGCCTGGAGGGTGGAGAGTATTGCGATCCGTTAGCTCTGATATTAGACAGATCCACTGTGAGTGTGTTGCTCATGACCTGTGGCAATTACGCACATTGGAAATGTATTTGAATCAGATTTGGCTCTGGCAGTAAACACTGAAAACTGTGATCTGAGATGATTCACTGCTGATCTGTGTCACGTCTGCTCCCGCTCCCTGGCGCTCGAGTGCCAGGCTGCCCTGCATCACTCACTCCTATCATCTATTACGCACACCTGCCTTCCCTCATCACGCGCATCAGCGATATTGGACTCACCTAGACTCACTCATCATCTGTTTATTTCCTCCCCTATATTTGTCAGTTCCCTTGTTCTGTTCCCCGCTGCCTCATTCATTGTTTTTTTGTCTGTATTATTAGTTTGCTGACGCTGTTCCTGTCTCTTTCCATGTCCGTTCTTTATTAAATGTTTGTCATCCCACGTGACAATCTGCTTTACAGACAGGCCCATACAGTTCAAAAAATTCAATCACCACTATCTACTGAAGCCTATTTTAGAAACGATACAAATTTGTTTTTCTTAACATAATCTTAAAGTAGCAGAAAGGCGATCAGATCAGCAGCTTGGACTCTCCCAATAGTCTTTGGCTCATGGAGATGATGACATTTTGAGTGTCCACCAGAAAATGACAACCATTTTGAGTGTAAAAGGTCATCTCCCTCTTCAGTGTTCTTCCATTGCAGGTTCATGTTCAGTCAGCTTAGCAGGATTACTCTGTGGAGACCTTTCTATTTGCGTACAGTAAACAACCTCAAGTTTAGGAAAAACTGCCAAAGCCCTGGAAAGATTGGCAAGAACATTTCAATACAGGAGAGTCCCTGACTGTAAGTCAGTGGAGATAAGGAGTCACATCTCCTCCCTCAGTCAACACAGGAGCTATAAAACAATAACGTGCTAGATGGGAAACATAGAGCCTCTCTGGCCAGGAGTTGGACGAGGTGGAGTTGGAGTTGGACTAGGTGGAGTTGGGGTGGAGTTGGACTGGGTGGAGTTGGACTAGGTGAAGTTGGACTGGGTGGAGTTGGACTAGGTGGAGTTGGACTGGGTGGAGTTGGACTGGGTGGAGTTGGACTGGGTGGAGTTGGACTAGGTGAAGTTGGACTGGGTGGAGTTGGACTGGGTGGAGTTGGACTAGGTGGAGTTGGAGTTGGACTGGGTGAAGTTGGACTAGGTGAAGTTGGACTGGGTGGAGTTGGAGTTGGACTGGGTGGAGTTGGACTGGGTGGAGTTGGAGTTGGACTGGGTGAAGTTGGACTAGGTGGAGTTG